>NC_062255.1:3643512-3947138 GCF_905475465.1 Pieris napi
ATTGTTAGAGATGCTATCGCATTTATTCCTTGGTCACGCGGATTTAAATCGACATTTTCCAATTCAATGATATGTACTTAAACAAACAAGATACGATCGAAAGAATTCCTCCATTTGCTACTAATGGCTCTGTGGTATCATTGCACTGTGCCATTCAATCTTTGTATCTTTTTCCAGTTCAAACACTATGTAACTCTTCCTTTTATACATGGGACTTAATACCATATTACCTGAAATATAGAGGAGATATTTGTGTGTATGTTAATTGACGTAAGACATTACATTGTGTGAAAAGAACGCGTGGCTAGCTCGTGCCAATTTGTGAATAGCGCCGGACGCTTCGGGCAGCTTTCTTTCCACCATTGCTAAACTTGTTACTTGGATATCACTGTGTTAGAATAGGGATTTTCAAAAACGATAAACGATATCGATACTGCAAAATAAACCAGTTTAATACCTAGGAAGGTTTGTCTCTGTATTATTAAAAATTGAGGGTAGTACAAAATTTTAATTATTTCATGTTTTATAACATACTGCTCATTTTTCAACATAAAACTTCTAAAATATACTTAAGGCCTAAACTAGCGATAATCCAATTTAAATAAATAGATTTTAAAGAATACAATTATTTTTAAAATACCCGCTTTTTTCTAAACTAAAACTACTATTATTATTTCTGTCAAATATTAAATGATACAAGTAAGTTTGTGATATAATTTAAATTACATTCAATATGAAGTTTATTTCGGATTTAAAACACAGCAACACAGCATACACTTTATGAAGTGTTATATGTTTGATAGTGTTTTAATCAAATTAGGAAAACAGTCCAAGTTTCATCGAAATCTATTCAGAAGTTTTTGACGCACTGACTGCATAACTTTGAATAATGTTAAACGAAATTCGATTAATTTTTCTAAATTTCTTTATGACTTAAGTACACTATCGACAAAAGTACATCACTAGAAAGGTTCCTCACGCGATGGCCTCGGCCGTATCTGCCTACCAGCGTAGCTCATTAGAATGATTGATGCTGTTTGGGTGCATAAATATGCCTACCGACCGTGCACCGCTCACGATTCCTCTAATGAAACTGATTATCTGTCATACGATGCCGGTTTTTATTGATGAAGTACTATGCGATACGGAATATTTTGTCCGATAGAGCGTAAAATTATATTACGCCCGCGGCACCGCTATGTAAAGATAGATAAATATATGACTCATATATGTGTATTTGGTGGTTTTCAGCAACTCCATGGAGACCATTCGCCGAGTTGTTTTTGAAACCTTGCTGTGTTAATTATTATTTTCTTAATTCCTACATAATTATGTATTTACAATATAATCGTGGATGCTTGGCGGACCCATGCCACTTCTTCAATACAAAAAGTCCCCTCGTGAGTTGCTGTTGTTGCTGAGTTGCGGGTTACTCGATTGTGAAGAAGTTGCATTAGCGCTGTCCCTTCTTAAGTTCTCATGTTATTTTCACACATGGTGTAGAAAGGATATACCGTATATTATAAAAAAATAATTTATTTATTTCGTAATCCTATACCTAACATTAATAATATATAATAACAAACTGTGACACTAAAAATATAGCCAGAGGTTCAAAAATTTAAGTGGTATATAATTTGGCTGTGGTGTGTGATGGTGTAAAACAGAACACACATTTCTTAAGGTCTAGTTTTTATAGAATTCTTTAAATTATCATAAGCGTTATGGTAGAATGTTTCAATCTACTATGAAACCAGCAAGACGGTAAAATGGAGTTGCCAACGACTGGAAATAAACGCAAGAGATCTAGTTAGCTTATGGATGACAAAATATGAATACTATTTACCCAAGCGCTGTACAAACATTGTTAGGTATATATCCAAAAGTAAAAACAAGTGTCTAGACATGGTAAATTACTTAATAAACAAGTGAACATTCGTGACTCATATTAATTTCAAGACTTAATCAACTGTTCGAGGTCTTGAAACCGCAAGCTTAAAGCATATGAGGCATGGAGAATTTAAAAATCAAATCGATATATAATACATTGAAGGCTGTAGATAGGCTTGAGGATCCCCGTAGGGTCAACCTTCGGCTGTACACGGCTGTGTAAGGTGAAGGAAAATATCGTGAAGACACCATCGAATGACTTATTGCTGATCATCCACTTGCCTATTAGAACAACAAATGTTCACGGAAAATATACAGAAATCTGAGGGCAAGATTTGTGCAACTGGATTTTTTAAACTGCGATTTTCCTTATCGAGAACTTGACACGAACGTTTGTCGAAAGTGAAATCTCTGGGCCTTCATATCGTGTGTAAAGGTCTTAAAAGTTATCCAAGATTTATTCAACAGATTGTGGTGTATGATAACAATTAAATTGAGACGTTCGCGTGACCCCGTGGGTGTGATACATACGTGAGATGTATTAATTCGACGATTTCCATTTTTAAAACTATGACACTTGCTGTATTCCTTAAGCATCGGTTCTTAATATAAATTCAAAATTGGAATAGCTTTTTCATACTCAAGTTTTAAAATCTATGTGGCCATGACTTCTGTATTGAGACTTACCTAACGGAGAAATGATGACCACGTATGTGCGAAGGCCGACAAGAAGACTCACTAAGCATTAAATTGAACAGCTGATATATATTACAGAGCAGTGATAGATTCTTATAGAAACAAAAGAAGTGCTGCAAGGGCACATTTGGAACTAAACGGAAGCACGGACATGCGTCATTCAAATAGAATGTAAGACAAAAAGTATGGTTACGTTCAAGCTGTCAAAAACTGATTTAGTATTGACGTAAACTAATACTTACGAACCATCGTTAAGGCCTCGTGTTTATCCTGTAACATTGAAGTTGGGTCGAAAGTATCGAATACGGCCGCATTGCCACGAGATCAGCGACCGTACTTCCAACAGCGATAGCGATCCCGATGTTTTTATTTGCAATTTCGATCTAGTTTCATCAATATCCTTATCGTATAGTTTAAAAACTCAATATGACCTCACCTTAACTATAATACGAAACAAATTTAAGTTTATAGACTAAACAATAATATATACTTTATTATTATTAAGTATAAGAACATAATGTCCATAAATAAATGCCTTTTATCTAAAGTTGAATAAGGATGACGATTCCCGACAATCATGGCAATATCTTTTTGTTTGAAATTTACGTGTTTAATGAAGATATTTTGTAATTTTTCATCGTACTTTTTATAGAAAGGCCGCCGTATGACACTTGGCATTTGTCACCATATACAGATACCTGCAAACTTCTTGAGCATTGAACAAGGGAGTTTTTGCATTGTACGGGACGCGCGGGACACAAACGTGAACTCATTTACCAATCACGCGATCGACACGTCACTCTCCCGCCGCCGCGCACCACCGCCCGCTGCCCCCCCTCCCAGCGATACCTAAAAATCGCTTCTGCGCAGGCAAGGACATTTGTTTAAGATGTTTGCCGGTATCTGTACGTATACGTTGGAAGTTGACTGTGTTCGAACACAGTTCCGAACTCATAATTGAATTCTTGTTAGGTTTTACATTTTCGGTTTCCTTAATATTTCAAATATACAAAACCAATGACGATTAAAAATTCGCTTGACTACTGTAAAACAATATTACATGGTAAATCTGATACTGTAATGACAAATGATAAAGTATCAAGATTGTTTTTGCGGTCGTTAATGTATACTAAGCAACAATTTTCCACTTTCATTCATGATGAAGTACTGTGACGTTTTTTGTAGTGAGAAAGTGGAGTTGTCCAGTTTGTGACAAGTTCATATTAATAATATAGATGTTATTGTCATTAAGCTAGTTTTTACTGTGAATTTTATTCCCATAATTACAATTTGAAACATGTATCTGTTAAAAGGGGTTTCTTATTTATTCATGTGAGATGTATTAGTTCGACGATTTCCATTTTTAAATCTATGACACTTGCTGTATTCGTTTAGTGAAGTGATATAAATTCAAAATAGAAATAGCTTTTCCATACTAAATTTTCAAATCTATTAGGCTATGACTCTTCTCTATTGATACTAACCTACTGGGGTAATGTTGCATAATTAAAATTTGAAACATATTAATAACTTAAATCGTATTTACGCTTTGTTGTGCTTATTTATAGAGCAATAAATACAGTTTTATATTTTCAGAGCAGTCTTTATGGCAAATGTCAAACCTGTCATCGCCATCTTTGGCGTACTTGGAACTCGCGTAGGTTATCAACGGCGTCTTTCAAGCATTATCTAGGCCTGTCGGTTGGCGGCCAATCTGTATACCGTGATACGCTTATTTAACACTCCGATATTCTCCCATTCTCTATTTCTTATATCTTCAATTAATTATTTACATATTTATATAGGAACAGCTGCTTTTCTTCTTTTTCGAAGTACCGATGGATCCTGTGATGTATATATTTCATTTATATCATTAATATAAATGTCGTAAATATTGCAACATATAAAATTTCTATAATTTTATGAAACGTTGATGTAATGTAAGCTAAAAACTGGACTTATTGATAACAAGTTATGAATTATGTAGTTCTCGAAGTAGGATTTTACGTTATCTAAAATCTAAGTTATACTGGGCATGTCTTGTTAGATGATGGCAACAAATATTAATGAGTCGACTAATAATCTTACGTATGAATTTAAACAAGATTTATCGACTAAACTGAAACTTTAACTAAAAATAAACAATATCTCACTTCCTTCAATGTAAAGGGTGGATCCTCGACTTGTCTAACTGACTGACTATCCGGCCTGCAGACCCTCGCTCGCGTTAATGTATAAAAAAAGTGTTTATTCCATTATAATCATGCAATACACTTTGGGAACCCTTTTAAGTAAAAAAATTTTTTGTCAGGGATCTCCATGGGTCTGTGAGGCTCTTCCATAACAAACTTTATATCTAACTCCATAACCAAGTTAATACATTTTTTTAAACTGTTCACTACAATTTTACTTAACAAATAGTAAGTAATAAAAAATTACGCGACGCGTAAAATGCGTGAGTGCATGAGTGAGTGTGTGAGTGTGTTGGTGCATGTGAGGGAATGAGTGAGTGTGTGGTTGTATGTTAGGGAATTAATGAGTGAGTGTGTGGGTGTATGTTAGGAAAAAGTGAGTGTGTGGGAGTATGTAAGGGAATGAGTAAGTGTGTGGGTGTATGTTAGGGAATGAGTGAGTGTGTTGGTGCATGTGAGGGAATGAGTGAGTGTAATGTGTATGTGTAACTACATGTAGTTTTTTATTTTTAGTGGCGTTTGTGTTTTGAATGAGCTTATAAGCTATAAGCATAAAGACGCAAGGAAGCAGTAGCTATTTGATATCTTCTTCGTTCCTTGTATTGTAACTACTTGTTAGACCTCAGTGGCATCTTCAACTATGCGTAAGGTGTGTTCAGAAGCCAGTCCTTTAACAGTTTTGTATAGGTAGATGGTAGTAGGTTTAGATAAAAATACTTGGTTAGCGCGATTCAGAGTAAGAAGTCATCATACTGTTTGTAGCCGCAGAATGTAGACCTGTCACTACATGCCACATATAACCCATAATTGCGTAAGTATAATCCTTAGATATAAAATTAATTTCTCAATGGGAACCGATAACCAGATGCTACCACAAATAACTTAAATGCCGTCTTAGCGGGCCATCTGAAACCGCATTACCAATTGAGAATTCCTTAATAATAAGTTGTTAGACGAATGAAATGTTTGAGCCATGTAATTGACTGTGAGAACATTCCTTAAATGCTTCCAGTTAGAGATGATCTGTGGTGAATTTGTACTGTCAGCAAATTAATGTGCGATTTCCAACATCGTTTGAACTTCTGTTGGATTAGGTTTTTATTGCGCAATTAACACCTTGTCATATAGTCATATGGTCGGGGACTCTAGAATATCTAAGACAGCATTTATATATAAATAAATATATTATAATTATATAATTTATTAGACAACAATTAAAAGGTCGGTGACATAACAAAGAACTGCATATATTGTTAGAATGGACGTGGATGTTGTAATAAAAGGAATATTTAATTAACACTATTTATTCTAAGATTGACAAGTACGACATTTTGTGCATTAAGAATGGAAGGAAGTAAAGGTCCTCTCGTGACATAAATTGGTACTAAAAATTGGTTGCGTTCCAAAAATACATATTCTAACACTTGATATGACAATTAGTTTAATATCATTTCTTCTTCTTCTTTCAGTGCCTCTCCTGTTTACTGGTTACCTGTTCCGGTTACTGGTCCCTGGTTACTATTACTGGAGGTCAGTCAGTCTCTTGAAGCGTGTCTTGTGCTAGAAGCAGCAACTCTTCCGCAGTCGCAATACCCGTCCACTCCCTAACGTTGCGAAGCCAGTATTTCTTCCTTCTACCTACACGTAGTTTACCCATTAATTTCAATCGGAAAAAATATAATTATCTAATTGTACACAATAATATTTTAAATTTTAAATAACACAATGTTATTTCACATTAAATTTTTATCATTAGTTTTAAGGCTATAAAACTTAAAGTCAGAATTAAAATTATTTATTTACAATGTGTTCCTTGGCTCCTACTAAAACTGTTACTCATAGTTTGATATATTTTATGTATAAGAACCAAAATATTTGTATTTATTTGTTTAAATCATATTATTTGTAGAAAATTAAAGGCTTTTTCTTATTATTATTTTTATTATTTGTGACGATAGTGGATAGGACGTGATTATTAGCACGTATCAAACGTTAAATCGAATAGCTATCGTGTTATCGTTAACGTTATCGAATATTGTAAAAACAATTATAGAAGAGTAAGTATGGAGTTTCTTGCCCATTCTTCTCCATATGAAACTACCTTTTCGAACAACTAAAGTCATTTTTTAAAATATTTTTAACTTGTATTTTGACTTTAAAAAGTGCCTTTTTAATAGGTCTAATGAAAATAAATGATTTAACTTTGACTTTAGATGGAAAACAACCAGGGCTACGTGGTATGGAACTAAAATAATGCTCAGAAATGGTTTCAATATAAGTGTAACAATGCAAAAAAAATAAAATAAATCACAAATTATTGTGAATATCTTGCCTTCGTAAGCAATTTTCTTTGCTGACAGTACGTATACTATTTAAGGTATATAGATTATTGGGTAAAAATATGATATTAATTAGTACTGTCTGCTGCCTTTTTTGGTGAATGGAGTGAGCTGGACGTCTATTAAAATGTAGTCTACCTTGTCTATTACATAACTGATATTATATAATAGATAATATTATTTTTATCTTTATATGCTCTCAAACATCACACACGTTAAATAAAACCAATCAACTACTTGTGAAAATATGTTATAAAAAGGATATACACGTGTGAAAATACATTATTTTTAAATTACTATAACAAAAAACAATAACTAACCTTAAAATATTAACTACATTTTTTTTTTTTTTAAAGGAGTCCCTTCAGGCCTCCGATTTCGAAGATACTGGCAGCGTTCCCTCTTTGAATTGTTAGACTAAATCTTTGTCTGACGTAGCTGCCAGGTCTCCTGTGATGTCGACTAACCTTTTTGCTATTTCCTTAAAAGCCTTACCTATAGCGCTAGGACCCCACGGACTAATTATCAAATTTTTTCTCGTGGTTGACGAAAAGCATTCGAAATATCGATTCATGTAAAATTAATACCAAGTTTTGTTTGCACCAGGTAATCAACCTTTCTATAATGGTATATAAACATGTATGAAGGTGAGGTGGTTTTGACGTGACAGAAATCACATTGTAAGGATGTGAAAAGTAAAATATATGTGGGATACATGTGACCTTCCACAGATTAAATAAAAACAGTTTACCACTGTAAAAACTCTATCCTGTTGTACGCAAAGTAACACGCATGCGCTGTCGCCGGTGGCGTTTGTATGAGACCTTTCAAAGGATCAGGTCATTAGTTTTATTTTATATTTAATTTTAAATTGGCGCCCCGTCAAGTTAAAGCTTGTCAAGCTTCCGAACCATAAATGTCTTAATAGGAAGCCATTATCATTTTAATATTGTTGTAGTAGCGACGAGCGTGTATTAGTCGCTTCTATTACACAAAAGGCTGTTCACATACTTGCTTTTTTTAATAATAATAATAATAAAAACTTTTTTCAGTACAAAAGGGTTGTGACAAAATTTATCTATCGCTATTCCCATTATGACTGTCCCATAGACTAATTTCATATAAAAAAAAATACAGAAGACTTAGACTAAGAAATTTTAAATCAATGTTTTTTAAAATCATTAATTTCCTTTGAATTTTCTTTAGTCTATAAAAGTTCCTTTTTACAAATTTACTTTAGATACAATGTTATCTTCCATCCCATATTATCCACATATTTATAATAAATTGAAAAAACTTACTGCAAAAAGTATACTATGGCATCCTCCTTTCCAATGGAAACATAATTGAAGGTCTGACTGCTGCCGCGGGCTGCTCCCATTTTTTTCGGCTTTAACAAGTTTTTTGTACGAAAAAACACGTACTCATCTTAAATTAAAAGTCATCTTGTTGCATACATTTCTTATAGCATTTATTTCTTGTGAATTTTAACGTGTTTCTTCACAACTTCGATTGGAAATACAACCCTGAAAAACCTATACTAATTGGATAAATATATTTATATGTTTAATGATAAACTCTGAAACTACGGGACCTAACCGAAAAGGCACATCAGATAACTATGAATAATAATATTTTTTTAAAGATCAGAAGGTTAACTAGCCGGAGACCTGATGATAAGTGATACCGCCTCTTATGGATACTCTCTTAATGAAGGGCTCGCGAGTGGGTTGTCAGCCTTTTAAAAATTGGTCCACTTATTTAATGAACCTAACTTGAATTTGTTCGGAAATACGTTTAGAGCGGCTTAAAAACGCTCAGTTGGGGAACGGCGAACTTCGAGGTGATATGGATGGAATTATGAATGAACTATTCGGAGCGGAGAAGAATCCATCAAAAAGAGAACTAACATCGATCCAGCCGATCTTGAATTATAAGTGGACTTACCACTTATAAGTTACTTAACTAGCACGGCTTTGTTCTATATCTTAATATATATAAATTACGTGTCACGTTGTTTGTCCGCTATGGACTCCTAAACTACCGAACCGATTTCACTTGCACACCGTGTGTAGTTTGATCTAACTTAAAAGATAGGATAGCTTACATCTTAATTTATACCCACAATATTATTTTATTGCAAATGAACGAATTATGTTCATTATTTGATATTCACAATTCTAACATATGGCTCTGTGTTTTAACAACGTTTAACATAAGCTACAATTTAATGGCATCTGTGTAAAAAAGCATGGTGGTCATGACTGGTGTTCTCCTAGCGTTTCCCATGATTAGTTTACTACTATGTAATATAACAAAAAACTTAGCCACAGCAACGCTTGGCCGAGTCTGCTAGTATTTATATAGATAGATGTGTGTGACATAGTAATATAGTAACAAACATCGATAAATATAACTTCGTTATAAATCTGAAGTATGACCAGTATTGCAATAAGTAGTTCTAGTACATATTGTGAAAATACTTGGACCGCAGACAGCGAAACCAGTTGTCTCGTCGCGGTTTGAAAAAGTGTATCAGTTAGAAAACGTAGCTACATTGCATCGAGAGTGAAAACGATCAGTAACTGGATCGTTCCATTTAAATACACGGTGAGTTTTTAGTGCTTAGATGCCGGTCTGCGAATCGATTTAGACGGGTTATTAATTTTTTTTTATTTTTTTTTTATTGGACAATTCACACCAATTGACATAGTGGTGAAAGCTAGTGACTCTTGTGTTATGGGTACTAGGTAACGGATATACATACATACTATAGATAGATTAGACATATAAATACATATTTAAACACCCAAGACCTAAGCACAACACCAAATGCTCATCACATCGATGTTTGTCTCAGCCGGGGATAGAACCCGGGACCCATGGATTCGCAGTCAGGGGTACTAACCTAGACCAATGAGCAATCAAAAAGAATACATAGTGCAATTGGTTTTTAGATTTTTTTCAATGAAAGAAACAAAATACATGTAAAATAATTTGTGTTCTCAAAGTTGAGTCTTTTTTTGTGTGTAAAGTGAGAGATTTTTTTTCTGTAAAACCTGATGTTAAGTGATATAGACATACATTGCTAGAGGGCTCGCAAGTGCGTTGCCGGCCTTTGAAATTTACGATTTGTAAACATAGTTTATTAAAATAACATGCGAAAAAGTTGGAAATCGGAGGCTTTTCTTTATTTTTTTTAAAAGTTGGAAAATACTATTTAAATTGTATTTTTTTATTATTTACATCTGGGTAGTCTGGAAGAAACTGCTTTTTAGTAAGACCATCCCCCAATATCATCCTGAATTTTCAGTTTTTTTTTATATATATATTTTTATTTATTTATTCACCCTTTGGTGCTTTATAATATAAAAATCGCTTAAGAGCGATCTCTTCCAGGCAACCACTGTGAGAAAAGAAAAAAAAAATGTATTAAATTACATAAGGCAAAAAAAATAATACATGTATTACATATAGTTGTTAAGAAAAAGAAACTAAACATATTGTGATGTAACAAAATTTGTTTCTGCTTAGAAGCTTAGATACTAAGACCTCGTGCAGGGCTGCTACAGAAGGTTGGCCTAGGTACCGCTGGATTGACCAAGTGGTGGAGTGGAGGACCTGACCTACAGCTGAAAGCGGGATTTGCAGGTTCCACAGGACAGGAGCGCTAGAAGATTCCCGTTTCGGAGGCCAAGAATTGTTTAGGCCTAGAGCCATGAGCGAGTGAGTGATGTAAATGAAGTGTTATTATTTTTGTAAATAAAAGAGGGTAGAATACTAACTAACGTACTGGTAATTTTCATGCAATAAACATTATGTAACCTTATATAAGGAGTAAATTGATATAAAAAATAATTGTATCACCAAAAATGGTTTAATTAAAATATATTGAAGCTTTTAATTCGGACTTAACAAGGTATAATTTGGCCACCCCAGGTGCGGCATTCCGAGCATTCTTTTGTACTGTACGTTGCAACATTACTCCTCACTAATCTGTGCTGTACAAATATACAGTTTTCTTTATAACGAATTACAAGTGACCAAGCATTTTCTTTCGTTATAGAGAGGTTTCGTAATAAGGAAAGAGAAAATAGAAACAAATTTAAATTTTATTACTATCAATAGGTAAATTATTCTTAATATATTCTGTTAAGTTTGCTTGACGTGTTTTGCTATGCCAATATTTGTTCATTGTTGTACTGAGACCAAAGTTTCCTGCAATTAACAATAACAAAGGCGAGACGGCTGTATATCCTCAGGTGTCTTTCTTAGAAATTTCGGCACCTCAAAAGGTTAGTTTTGTAAGCTGATTATAAAAATAATCACACTTAAGTATGTTATTTATGTCTTAATATGATAATACTGCTTCGTAATAAAGAATGGCTGTTGCGTTATAAAGAGTGAATTAATGTATGGGGTTTGTGTTAAACCAAACAAGATTAACTTTACGTTATAGAGAGTTGTTCGTTATACATTTATATGCGTTATAAAGAGTTGACACTGTATTTTCAAATGAAGACACAAAACGAAACAATATTGCTACTGCATTTGTGCTTAAAGCTTTAGGTTTTTTGAAAACTGTGTTCGCAACTGCGTCATTTAAACATTTTGTTATAGTGGTAGGGGAGCCCACGATGCTAAATGGGGATTTACTCGAGCGTCGTAGAGACCTATTGGGATGCAAAGCTTAGATAATAAGAAGAAAAAAATATTATATATTATATACCTTTTCATCGGTGGGGGAATCGGCTATAGATTGTTAAATATGTAAAAAAAAACTGTTGCATGGACATCCTCGAGCGCGTCAGATATTGATAGAATCAATGCCCTACGTATTTTAATAATGTACGTATGTTAATCTGATCGTTTGCATGATGCGGGTGGTTGTATTTAAGGGTTGAAAATGAAAAAAAAATAAATATTACCGAGCGCGTCAGATTTTCTAAGGGAGTGTTAAGTGCACCAAAAAAAAGCTCTCATTCACTAATCTGACGATTTTGATGGGACGCAAACCCACGGCCATTTTCATAATTTGCAAAAAAAATCGCAATTTTGAAATACTCAAGCTCGTCAGATTAAGATATATGTGGTTCATCTTTATGTTCTAAACGTACTGTCTCATAATCTGACGATTATCTAGAGGGATTCGCCTGATCTGACAAAAAAATTTAGAAAAACGGTTCACCTAAAGGGCCATCCCTGCAACTTCCCGCTAATTCCATTCCTGGGCGCTTAAAATTGATATTTTGAGCTCGCTGAGTTCAAAGAAATAACTTTTCTATGCATTTGAGCTCTCCCAGCTCGAAAGTCTGATAGAAGTTTCATAGAACACTATTTTTGGAATTTTCAAACCGCAATAACTTTTGAATGGATCAAGCAATTTTCACGCGGTTGGTGGCATTCGACGCGGTTTTATCATCCTCATAAGTAATTTTCAATTTCAATTGATCGAACCACAAATTTCGGAGTAATCCCGAAAAAACACTTTTTCGGGTTTCTTTCGTTCACGATATCTCTCGAACTAATCAACCGCTTTTGACCAGCTTGGTGGCGATCGACGTGGTTTTTCAAGCTCAAAGGCGGATTAGTTTTTGAAGTTGATCGATAAAGAAACCACTTTAAAAAAAATATTTCTTATTTTTTTAAGATTTTTCAAAATTTCTCAAAATCTATCGGTCCGAATCGGTTCAAATTCACAGGAAATGTAATTTTGAGGGAAATATTTAGAACGCCGTTTAGTAGATTCCGATCGGTTTAAGAAAATGTAGGCATCACGCAGCTGCACGCATTTAACTTTATCGACGAATTTTTGTTATTTCGGCTTGCGGAAATCGTCAGATTATATATTTTTAACTATTCTTGAATTATTTCCTTCAAAATAAAAAAAAAATTAGCTACGCTCGAGAATGTCGAGATGACGTTTTTTTTTTACAACTTTGTTGCCCTCTCCTTTTTTTCCGTCACTCTCAAATTGTCAGATTAGTGGAATATACACTTTTTAGGATGTAATTAACTCACCCTACCTTAATCTGACGCGCTCGGGAATTTCTGATGGTCAATTTTTTTTTACTAATCTGATCCTGTCTCCTTCACGGGCGGCCTTATATATGGGCCTCATATTTTGTGGAGGTACTTAACCGGGTACAAGGTATCCCCCTATATATTAATCTGCCGCGCTTTAGTAAACCCCGAAATCCCCTCTTGGGCTCCCCTACCATAGGTTATAATTGTAAAATAGAACAAAATTAGCTCAGGATATTTATAAAAATAAACCATAATCAAATTAGCTAGCATATTACAATAACTAAAATTAATCTAATAATTAATTTAAATAAACAAAGGCGGGCGCCAGGAGGATTTTAGTTTATCAAATCTATTATATGTGGTAATGTTTACCATATAAAACAAATTGTTATTTTATTATTCTATAATTGGACACCCAATTTGAGAGCATTTTCCAAAGCTATAGAGAAAGAAAAACATTTCAAATAGCTTCACAACAAAATAAAACTATACATTAAAATAATCATTAAAGAAAATATACCAGTGACAAAGTAATTACAAAAATCCAAATATAACAAGGAATAATTTATAACTCAAAAGCGTCCAATACACAGCAATCACCGTGCGCGTCAGTCGTTTTGCCTCTACCCTCATCCTATTATATTTATAAATATTAAAATAACTAGATCAGTCTTCTTTTTCGTTGTATTCATTTGATTCTCACTAACCTTGTGTAATTTCTGAATAGTAAATGACTTCTTTTTAAGAATAAGAAAAATGCAGGAGACTTACCTGATGTTCAGATGTGAACATGGTTTCTCAATGCGAGAGGGCTCTCGGGTGCGTTGCCGGTCTTTTGAGATGGTACGGTGGTAAGATCCTTTCTTGAAGGTCTGATTTATCTAGTTTAGCCTAGAGGTATATAAGGACCAAAGTGGCTGGAATACTTTTGAAATTCGAACACATGGTGCCGCTTCATTATGATTTAGATTTAGTTAAAACAATGCTTTTAACTAGTAGAGCAGTGTTGGCCTAGTGGCTTCAGCGGGCGACTCTCATGCTTGAGGTCGTAGGTTCGATCCCCGGCTGTGTACCAATGGGCTTTCTCTCTATGTGTGCATTTAACATTTGGCTTTTGGTTTGAGGCAAACTCTCAAAAGTCGAGTCAAGTCAGGCGCAGGAGGCTAAACACTGTCAATCTAACGACAAATGATCATGAAACTGATACCGAAATCTGACGGACAGACCTAAAAAGGTTTTTGAAGTGAAACTTCTTTATCGGGGTTGGAAAAAAATTTAGTGTAAAATTTTTTCGTTACGCGTCACATTTTTCCGTTACGCGCCATCTTTTGAAGTGAAACTTCTTTATCGGCGTATGGGAGAAATTTTGGAGCAGGTTACGCGCCATGTTGCTTTTTGAAGTCAAATTCTTTATCGGTGTTGGAAAAAAATTTACACACATTTGTCACATTTTTCGGTTACGCGCCATCTTTTTCTTGTCCCTACCACGGTTGATCCGAAGAGATTCGAAGCCATTAGTAACAAAAATATATAATAACGATAACAATGATAGTAATACTAATAATTCTATTACAATTAATGAAATTCTGTAATAATCTTAGTACTACATAGTAGTACAGTAATAAGTTAAAATGAAATAATTGTATTTGTATTCATGTCTATGATAATAAAAGCCTTTTGTTAAACTTTATCTAATTTAACTTTATTTAATCAATTTCTGTAAGGTTGCATATAGTAGATCAGTTTTCCAAAAATAAGGTCATAAAGAAGTTTCACTTCTTACGTGTGTACACCTAGTACACGCACACATTTTTTTAAATGCCCACAAACCTTATATAGCAAACCATTTAGACAATGGCTGAGCTTAGTTTTACCGTCAAAGTGGTTCGTGTTAAAAGACAGTTCGTAGATGGCTCTCGATATATAAGGTGAATTGAAATGCGGGTGCGCATTTCGTGCATACATCGCACTAATTAATCGCGACCGCATCCGGTGAGCGATTTAAAATATTCGTGTCTTCGTTCGGAGCTCATTATTACGGAATTTGCTCTTGTTTCAATTTTCGACGTTTTTTTACTTGATGTGTGTAAAAATGCTGTTTGTGTGAAAACCAAGTTTGGTTTTGGCAAATGTTAAGTGATACCGCCGTGGACAGATAGCGGGAACACTTGCGCGGTTGCCGGCCTTTAGAATTGGTACGCTCTTTCCTGAGGACTCTTCGGAAATACATTGGGTAGGTGGTTCCCCATAACAGTGGTGACAAAAAAAGCTTTAAACAACGCTCAGTTGTGTATCTTATATGGAGGTATAGATACCGGCAAACATCTTGAACAAATATCCTTGCCTGCCCAGAAGCGAATTTTAGGTATCACTGGGCGGCGGGAGAGTGACGTGTCGATCGCGTTATTGGTAAATCAGTTGACGTTTGTGTGTGTGTATGTGTACGATGCGCAAACTTTCCCCCACTCCCTTGTCTAATGCTCAAGAAGTTTGCCGGTATCTGTAGGTAACAGCAAACTGTATGTCATTAAGGTACTGGATATTGACATACAGGAGTCAGTGCTCCCTAAAAATAAGATTCATAAACGAAACTTAAAGCTAAGTCCGACTCCCGTACGTCACAAATGTATTGGATTTTGACATACGGGAGTCATGACTCACTAAGGATAAGATTCATAAACGAGACTTAACGCTAAGTGCGACTCCCGTACGTCACAAATGTATTGGATTTTGACATACAGGATTCATGACTCACTAAGGATAAGATTCATAAACGAGACTTAACGCTAAGTCCGACTCCCGTACGTCACAAATGTATTGGATTTTGACATACGGGAGTCATAGCAGCTGCATCTCGTGTCTAAATATCATCCTAAGTCTGGACTATGACTTACGCTAATAATTATATTTCAATTTAAAAGCAAGTTTCGAAATGCTTTAAAGATTTCTTAAATAATATCAGGGCGGTGCAGATTAATTTGAAGCGGCAAAAGTATGTGAATAAATCGAGTGCGATCGAGTTTATTACGAAAAACTCGACCAGAATTAGTCGTTGATTTACATCTGGTTTATTCCATTTTGCACTTTTAACACTATACGTATGTAAGTACTGTTTTAAAATCACAAAACTCAAAATTAAAATTCGACCTTCAAGAAATGATCATAACATATTTAAAAGGCCGGCAACGTACGTAGAAATGTGTATCCATGGACGGCGGTTATTCTTAACATCAGATGAGCCTCCTGCCCGTTACCCCCCTTGCCAAAAAATCTCTCAATATCCGTAGCGCTGATGTCGCATCCAGCAATCGCGGTGAACAAATCTTATTTTTAGGATCGGGATTGCCGTCAATTTTCAAATCAAATCAAAATCATTTATTTATATAGGTATCACAATGTATACTTATAATCGTCAAAAAATAAATACATATTAAATAATTATTATAAATAATTTTACATTTACCTACTGCCAGTTCTCAAATCAAGGGCGTAGAACGGAAGTGAAGAACTGGCAAAAAACTCTCCGCCATTCTTTTTAATCGCCAAGTGTTAGGGTTTACACAATGTTTGTAAGGAGCTGCAACCATTACAGCATTTTCCCCACTACATCTTAAGTAATTAATAATAATAAAATTTAAAAACAAAGATTTATCCTCTATCAGGATATACATTCTCGTGGGAACAACACGCAATTGTTGCTATTAGAAGTTACAGAGAAAGAAAGAGATTAGTGACCGAGGTATATAAAACCTGTGCCAGCGAGTTATTATTAATCCATGATAAATATATAAAAATCTATTGGAGACCCAAGTGAAATAAATCTATTCGGTCGGTTGAATTTATAATGTGACAAGCTGACGGGCGACGTCGACCCGTCAAGCCATCTAGATTGCGTCTTTTGAGTTCAGTACACTCTTTCGCTTAACGAAAAATTCGTAAGTATGAACTGCCATAATTCTTTAAGGCACAGTATTTTTTAGAACATTTGCGACATTACCCTCATGAATACCATCTCCGTGAAACCACTTCGAATATCTATGTACGGATACCAACGCTGGATCCTGGAGTATGTATATATAGCAGTCGTTAATATACAGGGTGGTCCAACTAGTGACGTCAATTTTTTTTTTATGCATTTGTTTTTGTGCATTTTTGATATTTAGGAATAGGTAGGTAATAATTTTGCACGAATTGCTTTAATTATCATTATGAAAGTACTATCATTTATGTGGTAGAATAGAATATTTATTTATTGCGCTATCGTACACAAACATGACAATTTATATTACATTAAATACGCCGCGCCAGCTGTCTACTCTCCATCCGTCTTACGAGTTTTCGATCAGATCACGTGTCCTGACGCGAGTTTAACATTTTTTACCCATTCCAAAAAAAGTGTAGCCGCTAAAGAAGTTTTCACTTCAAAAAAAATCTCAGCTTCCTAAAATTAGTTAAAGCTACTCAAAAAAGGTTTTAAAGTTAGAAGTTTAGTTTTTAATAGAGATAGAATATATTTGATATACTTTTGATTTTGTTATAGATTTTTATAGGGTTTTTTTTAGTCACGCAACACGCTTATGCATGGTCAGGGCAACGATAATCATGGACTCAATAACAATTCAAAACCAAAAAGTGATAACAAGGGAGAGTTTCTTACCAGCTATTCTCGCCCTACACGCTTGATTTGGGAACTGGTAGTAAATGTAAATCATAGCTACAATATAAAAAAAAATCGTGTGTACACGCGCTAGAAGTTATACTTCTTTGGCATAACAAGATAAAAATCTTTTCAAAAATTTTAGCTTTCGCCTTATAGAATACGGAAGTTTATTTCACTTGTAGAAAAACGACACTAACAATAGAAAAAAATTACTCTCATCACTTTTCCCTATCGCGCGAAAAGAAGTATTGACTAAAGTGTAAAAAGACCAAAAACTAAAGTGTTGACTATAGCTAACTTCAGGGTGTCGGAATTTTGTGACGGTGTGCGCGCGCATCATAAAAATTTACTCTCATCATTTTTCCCTAACGCGCCCTAATTGTCAACTGTTTCCGTGTACGTTCCCTACACAGTAAAACGTTTACAGTAACTTTTAAAAGCTTTACGAAACGTCCAAAATATCATGTTTGTGCATAATTATAGTCTTCGATACTTCGAGTTGTTTGTTCGTGATCATGTTTTGATTAAATTACCACCGGATGTTATTTATATTATAGTAATGAAAGCAATTTAGAAAACACATAAACAAGAGAAAATGGATTGTAAAATATTATCGTCTCATCATATAGAAAGTAAGCGTCTAGGGTTTTTCATATTCATTGAATTAATCTTTATTCTCACTAACAAAACAGTGAATTTTGTCAATTTAGGCCCAGAATCTTTAAAATTAATTGAATAATAAAATACCCTCATTGAATTAATAATAAAATTCCAACTCCCATTCTTAAGAACTAAATTAGCCTTATTACTGTTTGAACACTATCTGTGTATTTCTGTCAAATTGTTTTGATGGTGCTATGAAAAATATATTATTTTTATAGGTTATTATTTCCTTATACACATTTAATTTTAATGACAATGTTCAAACAACCTCCTCCAGATCCTTCCATTTCTCTCTCTCTCTTCACTCTTGACCGAACCTTGCCTGCAACCAGTTCTATATCGTCTTCTCATATCTTGGACTGTCTGCTTTCATCTTATTATATTTTGCTCCACTTCTCAGGTTGCCTGTGTGTCATGTCCATCTCCTTGTCCTTTTTTTTATCTAACTCTTGGATAACCAACGACAATTCGTTTACTTCATTGGATAGTAGGAATATGTCGTCCGAGAATCTGAGATATATAAGTTTTTTTTATATTTATTCTAATTATTCCTGGGATCTCCTTGTCATACACCTCGACTGTTACTTCTCCCTTTCTTCTTTCTTTTTCCTATCATAGATTTACTACAATTTATCCCCCCTCCCTTCCAGCTTTCAGCTTTCTCTAAAATAATAGTAGGTACATAAACGTATTAATTTTTCTAGGAATCCTCGAAAATGCATTTCGTTTTAAAGCATAGACACACTGTCTAGTGTGTCTGTGAGTAATATGTGTAAAAAAATAAACAATTACTGTTGATACATAAAAAAAGAAAATCAAAGACCCCCCTCCCCCCTAGAGTGCTTACGTAATACTTGAACGGGCCCAAATACATGGCTCTCGTGTCAATATTTTCGTAAAAAAATAATCTAAAATGTGTAAATGATGAAGCTATAACGAACATACCTGTCGTATCATATGTGACTTAAAATGGAGTCGTGTTAACCAAAATAAGTAGTAATTAAATTGAAGTTCTTCGTTGGCATACCGATTCTAAAAGGTAGTGTTAAACCTTCAGGTTTATTGATTTGCATTTGATTAATAATTAAATTCTATCCTTTTCATATATCAATTCTATGCTTGAGACCAAACGTCAATGGCGTGTCTCAAGGCTGATCCCCTCTTGTCTATCTTAATATATATAAATTACGCGTCACGTTGTTCGTCCACTTGGACTCATAAACTACTAAACCGATTTCAATAAAATTTGCCCACCGTGTGCAGTTTGATCTAACTTAAAAGATAGAATAGCTTACATATCAATTTATACCTGCGATATAATTTGATTGCAAATTATTTGTTTATTATTTGACAATAACAATTCTAACAGATGGCGATGTGTTGAAAGTACCAACTTTTCACATAAGCTACAATTTAATAACATAACCACCAAGCATGGTGGCCCTCATGACTGGTGTTCTCCTACCGTTTCCCTTGAATAGTTTACTACTATGTAATATAACAAAAAACTAAGCCACAGCAACGCTTGGCCGAGTCTGCTAGTTTATTATAAAAAAAACATGTAATCTGACGCCACCAATTAAATTGAAATATTTCTTGGTATTTAGAGAAAGTTGCTTAAAAGGCGTCTTCAAACACTGAGGATGTTGAACATCTTAATCAAAAATTATTTACGTAATGACAACATTGAATTAGACACGACCTTATTAATTACTTGATTGATCGATCTCTTATGAGTTGACGATATGTTGATTAATTAAATTTATATACATTTGCAAAAGTGATGCTTTTAACAGCCTCTATATATTCCTGATTGACACGCGAATAACATAAAGGCCTGGTTACATCAATATTGTATAGCACCGTGTACAGTTCTCTGCCTTGCGATTCTGTAACTCACTTTTCGAACTCACACAGCGGTTTTCGCATCAGCAGTCGCTCTCAAATCAGTCGTGAAGCAGTCATTTTATGATTTGGCATTCTGATTAGGTGGGAACTTGTAGTTTATTGTTTATCAGAATACCAAATCATAAAATGACTGCTGTGTGAGTTCGAAAAGTGAGTTACAGAATCGCAAGGCAGATCTCAAGAGAATGCTCGCTGATGAAGTGGTTATCGCCGAAACTGAACCCTATTTTGAGCGTAAAGACAAATCGTAGTATAAGAATGGCATCGAAAAGTTGTATGACCGATATAATTGGTGTATCACTTGAAGGCACATAAAATGATCAAATCAAATTATTAAAAAAATATTTTTTCTATGTTAGCCTACGAACTTTTTAGCCCAGTTATTATAGTTAGGTTATTAGTAAAGTAAGTTAAAGGAAATTATTTTTATATGCATTTGTCGCGCTCCTAAACAAGACTCTAACTGTTACATTAATACAAACCGCAGTGGTTTTCAAAACATAATAATTTAGATTACATTATTCTGTAAATAAAAAGTGCATGCGTACAAAGTACACATGTCAGAAGTGAAACTTCTTTGGCAAACTAATTTTTAAGTCCTGTTCATATTTATACAAATCTAAAACTTTAGATTTCCGGAAAAAGGAAGATATGTTTGGAATTTAATTGTAATTAAAATATTAAAAGTGTCGAAAATTAATACAAATTATAATTTTTTTTTCGATAATAAAAACACTTGGCAATTTAATTTACAATTCGTCATTTGAGATTTCAATAAACTATTTTGCATGAAATAAAAAAATACTAATATTTCATAAATTCTCTTTACGAAATTTTAAAAATAGAATTTCTAAAAGGTTCCTGCCGCCCTGTTCACTCTCTCTCAATCGGTCTTAATCTCTCTCTCCCTTTTCTTCGACAAAACGCTGCACATCGTGACGCTTTTATTATTATTGCTTTTCATCCGTAAAAATACTACCCTCATGCGCCGAGAGTTTGCCGAGAGTTATGCAAGAAGTTTGACTTCAAAAAATATTTTTACAAAACAAGAGTTTCTGCCCCAATAGTAGTGCTTTCGACAAAAATACACGTATTAACCTTCAAAAATTTATTTATTTAAACTGTTACCGCTTTAAAAACTTCCCACCTTATCAGTGTTTATAGTCAGTCTCATTAAATTAATGTAAACAGTTTCATAACCTTTAAAATAAATGTCATTAAACATTACAATATGCGTACTTTCATTTCAGAAGATTTCTTAGAAACGCTATTACCAAACAATGTAAAAAATAGATTGACCACAATAATCATAATTGTGCGAAAGTGAGCGCGGTTTTTCAATAAGCAATAAATAATGTAACGCAACCCAACAGTGGCGCGCACGCGCCGACCGCTAACAAGCGCCCGGCCGTGTCATCGTGGTGCAATCTGCCCCACCCAGCATTGGAACTCAATTCGCCGCTAGTCACTAGCTGTAGCGGTGTCTAGTTAGACCAGAGTTCCCGAAACTTTTTTGTGTCGTAGACCCCTTAACATGTTTTTCCGTGTTGGGTAGACCCCCTACTTACCTGATTGATTTCTTGTATATTTCTAACTGTAGTGAAGTTTAGTGTTAAAAACTTAAAGTAAAAACACATGTTAATCTATACGTTTATTAATTGAATTTAAATTAAAACCATACAAAATAATTTTTTTTATCTGATATGTAGGTACTTTTATAAATAATGTATATGTTTTGATATTATAAGATAGTATGATGTAAGTAAATAGGTACAATCAGTGTATGTGTTGAGATCCACTACCGTGGACCCCATTTTCATTTCATGGACCCCCAAATTTTTTTTCGCTGACGTAGACCCCTTTCAGGTTGTCATAGACCCCTAGGGGTCGATATAGACCACTTTAGGAATCACTGAGTTAGACCTACTCTTCCGCAGGGTTCTTTAACTTACAACACAGGGAATCCTAGTGTGGGAGCTTGTGTACTTTCTCTTTTAACTAAACATCCTTTTTTTATTATGTATAATAAAGTTTTGCCTTTATTTCTTTTTGTATTGACGTTGACAAGTTTTACTGCAATCTAAAGAACGAATCTAATACTACTAACCCTAAATAAAAATTAATCAATTTCACCGTTTTAACAACTTCTATCTCTTTTTATAGCAGCATAACACAATTTGACAAAAAGAGACGAATGTATGCTTTTTTTTTAATTGGCCGTATATTTCCCCAACTATGGGCTAAACGAACCAGTAATTAAAAAAAAATAGTTTGTACCATTGGAGCTGATTTTCCTACGCTCTTTGTTCACGTGAATGATACTGTTTAAAATACCTTTACTCAAAAATGGACCACTTACACGCTATTCATAACACCGTTTATTATATAACAGATCGCTTTCGCTCATAACTTAATAGTTTCATTAGAGTCAGGTAGGTATAACAGATACTTATACATAATGGAATTTAGTCTTAGTTGCTCGATATGAACGAGAAAGGATCGTTTAAATGTTTAATCGTATCTTACTTATATAATAATATTAAATGTATGTATTTAATTTCATCTACAGAAGCTACTTTTTCTAATATGCCATCTTTGTACTAGATTTCCTAAAAATATTTTGTATAATTGTTCGCTTCACTTTTAATAAAATTTAGTTATTTTTTTCTTTGAAATATTTATAGTCAAATAACTATGTATATTAAATCTATTTGAACTACTTTCTTATTTATATTAATCAATAATCTATAATAATTCTGATCGGATGTTTTAATTAAGCTTCAGAAGTTAATTATAAAATATAGGATACTGAAACTATTAATTGGTTTTATAATCTATCTAATATAGCAACATGGCTGCCTGTTGGGCGGTTTCGTTTGTCGCAAATTAATGGCTATGAAATGTAATCATATCCTAAGCTCGCTGGTGAGGCGGGCCTCACGACATCGGTCCAACCTGCCCTTCGGTTAAAATGGCTATAGCTTTTAATTATCTAAATACAAACGCTTGTTCAACCACAGATAAAGATACTGCGCTAGTCTATTATCTGTATAACACATTGAGAAATAAAAAATAAAAAGGAGACATTTATAAATATAGTAACCATAACCAATACTGTATTAATATTCTATTTTAGTATAACAAATATAGTCTGTGTATTGTAGATATTTGTCTTGATTGTCTATGCTTCCTTTATGTTCAATTAAGTCGAAATGACAGGACGCCATAGGTATTTTAGAAATGGCGGGAAAGTGGAAATAATTCAATTATAAAGAAGGCGTTTTTGTTAACACTTTTCGTTAAAGTTAATAGAATATAATTGTATATTAAATGCACTTTTTATTCTCATTAAATCACATTAAAAATATCCATGTTGTTCAACAATAATTAGTGAAGTGTTTTGTAGAATCTGATAAGCTGTCTCAAGGTGTGACTAGCTGCACACGACCGCGACGTAGGGATTTCTAGTGTTAGGTTAGCATAAATTATTTTTTATTTAATATGAAGTTATTTTATTTCTTCCTAAAAATAATTAAATAATCTGCTCTGGGTAGCTTGGCTCTTTAAGCTCTAGTGGCGGTTAAAATAAATACACAAATAAATTTAAAATTATTTATTTCATTTTGACAAGGTAATTGGTGACCTTTGAACGACTAATAGGTATGAAAAGTACAAAATGAAGTAATCTCTATTTCTTATACTACATAAGTTAAATAGCATCTCATAAAAAAATAATTTTGGTACGAGTATTAACATAGTAAGGCACACGTATTCTATATTACAGGGTAACGTCTTGTTAAGGAAAATGCGGTTATTATATTTTACTTACGGATGATAGTCGGTAGGCTTATATGTATGTGGGATTGTAAAACAGAAGATAAGTCGGTTTCGTTTGATTGTGATTGGTCAGCGGTATCTCTAGACCAATCACAGAGTCGCGTCATGCGTCTTGCCATTTGACCAATCATAATCAATCGCAGCATCGCTTCGATTTTTGTTTTACATTCCCAATCCTATGTTTTGTGACAGAAAGAATTATAAACTGTGTTATTTGAAACAAAAGAACTTCGAAAAATTATGTATTTTTAAAATATGTATCGAGACTTTTTTACTGAATTAAGAATAAATTTGTTTTTAATCAACAGTAAGGAATTTCAAATATATTAGAAGAAATTATTCTTATTACAATATAGAATTTCATACTCGTAACATTTAATAGAGATCTATCTATACTTAGAGGAACGTTTAAATTAGTTCTTCGAGAGGCATCGTCCTAAAATTGTTCCGAATAAATCAAAAATTTCAAAAGTAAATAAATAAAATCACAGATTCATATTACTTAATTTAGTAAAATTTGGATAATAAACGTTACAACAGTTTTTATATAGAATTTTATATACAATGTGATTTTGAATAATAATTTGAAACTTAACAACGTTGGGCTCTGTAACATTTGTATCGATTGTCTAGACTCTTCAAACTTAAGGTGACATTCAGAACGGAGACTTAGCGTTAAGTGTAACTTCTGCATGTCTGTATTATTGAATTTTGAGTTCGCTCTAAGTCTCGTTTCTGAATCTTACTCAGATGGGATTTATTTACACGAAGATGACTAAAACTGTCGCCTTTATAGGTACACGTAAATAGTAGAAAACAAGACCTTGTATACCAAAATTTACGGCAGAAATTAGCAAAGTGTTAAAGGGAATCAAACCGTTAAGATACTCACAATTTAACTTTTTTTTTATTGAACTTTTTTTTATACTTCTTTAGGCGCGTTATGAAAAATTGATGAGAGTGAAATTTAACGATGCGCGCGCACCGTGACATAATTAACAGAATGAAGTTGTCCACGGAAGATGCTATGGCATTGGACATAATTTAAAAACAACATTTGAATAATAGTAGAATTTATGTTACACTGAATGTAAGAGAATAATAATAAATATTTATTTATTTAATTTTTCAAATGCAAACTGAACTTTATTGACTCCTTTTCCAGTCTTTGATTATTTACTTGTAATTAATTATTTGCATGCAATCAAAAACTATTTTTAATAATGCCAAAGAAGTATAGCTTCTTACGCGCGTACATAAGTACACGCACCCTTTTTTTTTCGTTTAGTGTGTATATTCGATATAACGTACAGTTGAAGAAGTAAACAATAACAATCTTAATATATTTTTGACAACTCGATACAAATGCTTTAATTATCAGACCCTTCCGTGACATCTGCAATTAAATACAGATATAAAATAATTTATCCAACGTAAAGATAAAATTCCCTGATTACATTTTCTAACACACAATAAAAATATTTATAATATCTTCAATAAGCAACAAGTTATAATGTTTATTGGTAACCGGCGTTTTCTCTCAGACTAAATTATTAATATAACATCATACAAAGCAAAATTTACAAAATAATACAAAAGAACTACTTACACATACAATACTAAATTTATACTAACATAGCGAACACTCTGAACACGTAGAATATTTGATTGTCTTGCTAGGTATAACCAAGCTCATAAAAATTTATTACATCACTATCTAAAGAACTATATTCAATAGCTATATTTACAATAAGTACATCAAAGTTTATGATAAGATACGATATCACGTCTTGCAACTTATTACCTTAAACGACCTACTTTTTATGTGTCTTATCTGCGCCGAAGGGTACAGAACAATAGCGGTAACAGCTGTTAGGAATTATCTTACAACTAAATATATAGAGAATCAGTTAAAATTTTAACATGACACAAATAAAGTAAGAACAGAAAAATGAGGCAAGGGATACCTTGGCGCTAATACTAATCGATCACAAGTCATGAAGCCCGAGGCAGAGAATATACAACACTATTGAGTCATTTGGAAGCATCGACCAGATTTTTGTAGCGATGATTGATTTAGCAAATCACTATCAAGTGTGATCTGCAGCGCTCGCAGCAGCGGCGGCTGTCGTTCGCCGTGCGGGTGCAACTCTACCCATAAACGATCTAATCTCTTCGAAGTACGTCTCTTCTGGGGATCTCCTGCGACTGTCGTCCCCGTTCTCGGCCTCATGTTTCTTCAGATGCCTGTCTAAATTCGTCTGTTGGCCGAAACATCTGTCACAGTGACGACAGCGAAACGGTCTCTCCTTATTGTGGATATTTCTCACATGCCGTTGTAAGTTTGACGATATTGAAAACGACCTTTCACAGTATTTGCACCGGTACGGCTGTTCACCAGTATGCGTCCGTAAGTGTCTGGTTAGGTTAGCACTACGAGGGAATGCTTTGCCACAGTAAGAGCACGTGTAGCGGTCCCGCGCTCTGTTCACACCAGGGTTTTGGGGCAACGGAGGCGGTCTAGGGGCTCCAGGGGTGAGGAGTGTCGCAGCTGCTGCTGGAAGAAAGGGGTAACGTCCGAATGACGCTGGCAATGCTAGGGGTAGCCTTCTGCAGAATTGCAGGAGCGCTGGGTGCGCTGGATGAGCTGGATGTGCTGGGTGTGTGGGGTGTGGTGGCGGTGACGGTGTAATCAGGTTGCAGTTTTCATCTTCGAGTCGCTGGGGGCGCTTGTGAGTGACTCTGAGGTCGAGCGGCTCGTCGGCCCGTGGTGAGCCAAGTGGGCTGGGGTGGTGATCTAGAGGCGATGATGGCGGGGATGCCAGGCGGCGCGGTGCCGCGTGCTTTTCGCGCATGGCGGCCACTGCGCACGCGCTCATCGGGCTCGTGCGCCACCGACCTGTAACAAAGAATCCCATTTTTAACAAATTCAAAGTTGTCTTTAAAATTTAACGACGTAGATACTTTATCACAAATGTAAAGTAGTCCAAAACAATAGGAAATTGATTCGAATGTAGAGAAACTAAGCAGTGGCTGTCTAGAATATATTAAAACAATTACAAAGATATAAAAAAGAACCTAAAATAGCCATAGAAGAGGAATAACTTTTTTACGTGTTTTAAGGTAAGATACAACTCATCATCATTAAGTTGTCATTAATTGAAAATTGTCTAACATTTAAGGTCACATCGTTAATTTATTTCATCACCCGAGCTTTCGTTCAGCAAACTTCCATATTCGCAACAAAATACATAAATCCGCTCAAACGAACTCGTTATACCAATTAAAGTGTACCAATTTGATATGCGAATAACAACTTTTACATACTCCAATTCGAATGATAGGTAACACTAATGATGAATATCCTAGAAACGTCAGTATGGTAAAATATTGCGAAATGTTGGTGGGGTTGCCATCTGATCGATGCGACCTACGCGAGTACTTGCCTTCCCGCCCACCGGCTTGCGACATCGAAACTGGAGCATTTGAAATTTTAATAACCATACGTAATATCAATGCTATGACAAAAATATAAAATCCGAGCGATTTATACGAATTGTCTTGGGCTCAATTTGCGTAACGATTTTTTAGTCCCCTTTAGATTAAAACGTTGTCGTGAGTTGTGCTTTCAAAAATAAATCTTGTATTAAGTAAAAAAACATGTGTTTGTACTTATGTACACGCGTTAGAAGTTATACTTCTTTGGCGTAACAAGATAAAAATCTTTTTAAAAATTTATTCTACGTTTGTAGAAAAACGACACTAACAATAGAAAAAAGGTATTTAATACTAGTTAATAACGTTTATTGAAATATCACAAAAAATAATTCTACATAATTAAAGAAATGGACATTTTTATTTTAAAATGTTGACTATGCTTACTTCAGGGTGTCAGTTTTTTGTGACGGTGTTCGTGCGCATCGTAAAAATTTACTCTCAAAACTTCAAAAATATTCAGGAATTAAATTTATAGTCTTTAAACATAAATTCATCGTTCTTCTCTGACATAGATATTTATAGTTGAGTGCAAAAGTCCCTTTATACAATGACACATCAGACAATCTTTCCATTGAGGGGTGCCGGGTGAACAAATTTGTTAGCTCACGCCTACGTACTGACACGTTGCTAATTTGCACCAAAAGCAGCCGACATAAATCCTTTGTACACGCCGGGCATCGACATCCGGATCCTTATTAGGTGAGCTCGTGAGCAACGCGGCTAGCTTATGATTTGTTACTGGACACTGATTGTATTGCGAGAGTTTCCTTTATGGCGTTTGGAGCAAAATTCGAAATTCGAATTGCTAAGTTCTTATTCACTTAATACTTTTGGTAACAGAAGTTTCTTTCATTTTTGATTTATTTGAAGATACGATAAATTAGGCAGATGATTCTTTGAGGGTTTTTCTACAAAGCTACTTGACTGAACTTTTCATCTTGAAAAATATGCCCTAGCTTATCAAGACTATAATTTAAATACACTCATATCATTGAGACGATATAAATTTTATTCATAACTTATTATTGATATTATCCTATGTGGTTCATGTATAAAACATAGGAACAGCTACAGCGAGATTCCACCAAGCCTTGATCTCTACTTCCTCGATGCCTATTTCTGTAGATCCCACAGCTTATTACAACCAATAAGATTAAGAAAATTATCTAACTGACTACTACTCTACGTAAAGTTATGATAAACGTCGCAATTTGTTCTAGAAAATTTTAGTTTTCTGATTATTTCTCGTTGCAAAGCAATTATTAACCGATTAGCGCTTTGGCACGTTGCCGTGTCAATATTTTCACGTAGACGATAAAAGGTGCTTAGAAATTAATTAGTCGGCGATTTATAAAGAATCTCGAGCGTTCTCTATGAAGTTAGTACATCACGATTCGTGCAATTATCACGTAATTAACGTGAGACATGATGTGTTACGTGGTAGGCGGGGCGACAGCGTTTATGTATGTTAATCTAAAGACCGTGGCCAATGAGCGCTATGACGCCGCGCCGCCTTGTGATATATTAGCATTTGAAGCGGTATTTATGCCGCTACCAAGCCATTCCGAAGCGACTTTTGTGGGCTTTGTGTCGAATTCTATAATAGTATAAGAGCTATTTATTATCGCTATTTATGTGGGTCATATAAATTGGTATCTAGGTAATAATGTAAGCAGGATATTGGGCGCGAGGCGCGAATTGAAATAAGACGTTATTTTATCTCAGATCGTTTTATATAGAATTGATTATAGTTTCATAATAGAGTTTATGTTTGCATACGATTCTGAATTGCATATATTAATAGAACATAAGTTGTATTACTTTATGTAATGCTTCGTCGTAAATGGTCACGAATCAACGCCAAGTATATAATGATTATGGTATATATATGAAGATTATGTATGCTATTATAACACTTATTTGAATACGATAAATGCTAAAATGGCGTGTTATAGTCCAGTCATCGTGCATGCTTTGTTCTGTAAGATAGTTGTGCTTGGTTTGTAGTGCGTAACAAATATATGTAAGGTTCATTTTGGCGTTTTACTTTATATTTTGTAGATGTAAAGTATTACTTTTAGTAACTTTAATCACAATATTTATCTATCTTATACCTACCTTTCTATCTTTTATCTTATATATATCTTAAGACACTTTACGCTAATAAATACACAATTATAAATTCATATAATATGTGTATTAACGTTATTAAAACACAACAGATTAATTAGAGCTCAGAACTATGTAATACATAAAGCAATAAATCATATACAAAAACATAAAACGCTTTAAATCACTTCATTTCTGATATAGTATCCTAAAAAGGATGTATGAATTATCCATTTAATATCTTGCAATATGACATTCCGATAAAGTCTCATAGAAACTCGGTCGGAGGAGATTCACACAGGTTTTTTAGATTTATTTAATGCTGTTTTAGGAAAAGAGTCGCGACGATTGCCAAGTTATGATATCGAACGTCAGTGGGGAAAAACTATAGTACGCATGTGTTGGGAAGTAGGATTATAATCTGTGGCAGACGCTGTGACAGATGTATCATTAAGAAATAGAAATAATAAATTTGACTTAGAAAATTCTTTCAAGCTAATTTTGCTGTCAATGTTTTTTTTTAGTTAGAGCTGTACTTTCGACAAGCGAATAATAGAAAAAAAAAGATTAAAAATTGTATGCAGTTTTTATATAGTTTCGTTTGAAATTGCAAATTCTATGTATGGTCTATACAAGTCTGTGTTTAAATATTAACAGATTATTAGACAACTTTGAACAAACCCATGACAGTTGAAGGTCAAAGATTATGAGTAGTACATTATACTCGTATATTAATATACAGTTAAATGTTCAATGTCTCTAACGTTCCATTAAAAATATTCAAATGAACATATTTTTGTATATAACGGGGCAAACGAGCAAGAGGCTCATCTGATGTTATGTACATGGACACTCATTGCAGAAGATTCGCAAGTTTTTATCTTGTTGTTTATTTGATTTTATTGTATACATATATATTGTATCTATGAAGCCATTACTAAAAAGCAACATTATATTAAATTTTAGGGTTTATCTTATAGTTGGAGATCGAAAATCCATTTTAGGAAATTAATGCGATGATAATATTTCTTTTTACTAAAGTACTTGAAGAAGAATGTAAGAAATGTATAGGGCCGGCCAAGTTAGGGCGCGCATTCCGGCCAATTGCAAGTGATTTGTCACGCAGGCGCATTACGTACCTATATAAAGTATAAAATGTACTGAATGTGAGAATCAGGTTGACGTTCATCGTGAGAAAATACAGAAATCGGGATCTTTTTTTGTCAAAGTTAGCCCATAGCATTGCAGTGATCTTTTTCTGTATATTTTGTAATATACCGATGGGAAAACGATCTTTCTCATTTGGATTTTGTTGTTACAGATAGACTATTGAAAATTTTCTCACCATGCTAATAGATACATATATGTCAAATACGGATTGGTAAACATTGTTTTTTCTATGCCTTCATAATTTTCCAGATTAATTTTGTGTAAGTATTCTTTTTGCATTGCAGAGCAGTGTTGGCCTAGTGGCTTAAGCGTGCGACTCTCATACCATCAGGTCGTAGGTTCGATCCCCGGCTGACATTCGCTCGAACATTGCACGAAAACATCGTGAGGAAACCGACATGTCTTAGACCCATAAAGTCGACGGCGTGTGTCAGGCACTGGAGGCTGATCACCTACTTGCCTATTAGATTTAAAAATGATCATGAAACAGATTCAGAAATCTGAGGCCAATAAATAAAGAGGTTGTAGCGCCACTGATTTATTTTTTATTTAAGTATTCTTTGTAAGTCCGTTGAACTATTTTAAAGCCGCATTTATCATGTGCCTTGTTATAATTTAAATAATAAAAACTTGATATAAACTCAATTCGTTGCACAATTTTGTAATGTAATGTTTCTTTTTTAAGATCATTTATTTTAAATAAATAATTGTGAGAGATTGAACAGTGTTGGCCTAGTGGCTTCCGCATGCGACTCATCTCGATGGTTCGATCTCCGGCTGTGCACCGACTTTCTTTCTATGTGCGCATTTAAAATTCGCGCGACCGGTCAAAACATGGTCAGGAAACCGGCCTGCTTTAGATCCAAATAGTCGGCGTGTGTCACGGGAGGCTGATCATCTACTTGTCTATTAGATTGACAAAAGATCATGAAAAATTTACAGAAATCTGAGGCCCAGACCTTAGAGTTGCAGTGCCACTGATTTACTTTTATTTCTTGATAGATAATTGAACGCATTTTCAAAGATATGAATCAACTGTATTAAAATATGTGAACTCAAACTGATGCCGATCTTGTAATAAATACGATCCAAGTTTTATAATATAACCACAGGTGTTTAGAATCCTTTATGAATCGTTGGATTACCACTTTATGATGGAAAATGGTGCCGTTTCCTCGTTTTACGGGCATTTATCTAGTTATGACCGGTTCAGATCTAATTACAAACCTCTATCTAAGCACACGCCAAATTGCGACATTTTGAAAACTGGTTGTTTGCAAATCGCGTGATGTTCTAGGTGCCTGGTACTTGCGAATAAATTAGTGTAGGCTTCGATTTGATTAAATATTTACATAGCCTATGAATTATTAATGTTTCAAATGCCTTTGATGTTAGAACCGTGGTCAAGCTCTGCCCTGCGATTCTGTAACTCACTTTTCGAACTCACACAGCGGTTTTCGCGTCGACGGTCGCTCTCAAGTCAGTCGTGAAGCAGTCATTTTATGATTTGGCATTCTGAAAAGGTGGGAGCTTGTAGTTTATTGTTTATTAGAATGCCAAATCATAAAATGACTGCTTCATGACTGATTTGAGAGCGACCGCCGATGCGAAAACCGCTGTGTGAGTTCGAAAAGTGAGTAACAGAATCGCAGGGCTGTGTTTGATACCCGGCGAATATAATATTTTTGCATATTCGTAATAAAATGTGCTACGTAAATATATATGCATAGCTTTCTAAAGACGAAAAGTATTATTTCGTTATTAAGTCTTATTTCTAGAAACTGTCTTAAATCAAATATCTTTACAACATCTGCCTGATTGCGTGCCTGATAGGCTATGATGTAGTGGTCCCTGTTTTATTTAAAAAAAAAGTGTGTGCTTATGTACACACATTAGAAGTTTTACTTCTTTGGCGTAAATAAAAATATGTTAAATTTTTTTATTTTTCGCCTTATTCTACATTTTTAGAAAAAACTACACTAAAAATAGAAAAAAAAATACTCTCATCATTTGTCCTTTGTCATCATCTCTCATTTTGTGTTTGTATATGGGAACATCAAAAGATACTAAATTTGTAAGATAATGTTTTGTCACGTTTTTAATTTCACATTTACACGAGAGCGATAGGGACAAAACATTCCATAGTTGAGGATATAAGGAGTTGGTGTTTATATTTAATGTCTAAACTATGTACAAGGATAGATAACAGAGTATGTTGTTGTATAATTTATGGGGCACCATTAGGTCGAACTTGGCAAACTTGCATTTCATTTACATTGCTGGTGACAAGTCGGTATTAAAATGATGTATTGCCCGCTGATTGGGGTATTTATATTTCAAAAACCTATTAAAATCCCTTTTTCAATTACTGATAGTTGGCGAAAATGCTAGATTTAAATCTATGAACACGAAAAGTTGAGGCGTTATCTACAAAGAGACAAACATATATCTGTAGGACTGAACGTGTAAAAGAATGAGATGGAATACATTACACAGACTTTTCTATTTTGAATTCACGTTTTGACAGCCACGTTACAACATTGTCAGTGTTGACAGGTGTAAAAAATAAAAGTAGATTGTCTAGCGTGCCATAGAGTTTTGTCAATAGTAATGGTGCAATTAAAACTAGGTAACTTTGGTCACAGAAAGAAAATCATATTTGGGCATAAATGATGTCGGTACGTTTTATTACTACTACAAACATTTATATTATAAAAACATATATTCTTACCACCTTTAGTATGAAAATATGGTCGACAGCCATAGAACATTATCGCCATTTTATCGTTCGTAAGGAGTAAACTCCAATCGTGCGTCGTAGCTGACACACACACACTTTTTTTTAATTTAAGATGATCAGCCATGGACCAACCATTGCCCTCATAGTCTGATGGTTCTATAATGTTTTAATAAATAAGAAACCATTATTATCCGGGAACGGACCATTAAACAGTAATTAATATTCAGAAATTAATTAAGGACCCTCTCAGTTTGTACGTAATTAATTCATTGTAACGGTACAATAGCATACCAAAGCACAGTGAAAACCTAACACGACATTGCGCCAACGCATACGTAGGTGGCCTTTATCACTCGGCGTTTTATTATAGGAATCCCTAATAAATTATGGGGACTCAAGCATCATATTTCACTGTTGTTTTAAGTTGTTTGACTGCGAAATACAGCTCTTGGGAGTTAAGAAGTGATTCACTGAAAATAAATTAAATTTATTCATATATTTCCCGAATGCCCGTACGTCGTTTCCGTGATTTTTTGAATTTCGAATAGAGATTCATTACGACTGTTTAATACCCGAAATTTGAAAAACAATTTTTTAAATTTCGAATAGAGATTTTTTTGAGTTTTATTGACATAATATGAAGATATGATATTACAATCGTGTCATCATCGGACGTCAAGGCAAAATATAAAATACCATCCGTATCACCTCGAGGTCCGTCGTTCTACAACTGAGCGTTTTCTAAGGCAGTTTTTGCCGCGCACTACCACTATGTGGAACCAGCTGCCCACTATTTCCGAACCAATTCGACTTAGGGTCCTTCAAAACAAGAGCGTACCAAAGCGTTGAAAGGCCGGCAACGCACTTGCGAGCCTTCTGGCATTGTGAGTGTCCATGGGCGGTGGTATCACTTAACACCAGGTGAGCCTCCTGCCCGTTTGCCTCCTATTACATAAAAAAAGTGTATCATGCGCTAGACTAAGCAATGTTAATTAGTAATTTTAAACAGTATGTGGGTAAAATACAGTCAATATATAAATATTTACTATACTTGATTTTATTTACCTTCTGGAATGTGTTTAGAAATACAGAATGTAAACATAACTGTCTTTAAATATATTTAGGCGGCAAACAAAACTGAAAGAACGGGTCTCGCGAGGAATTGCGCCCCGGCTCGCCCATGAATATTGTAAACAAAAATATTACCGATGTAGCCGGGGCGTATTTCGCGAGACGTGTGACATGAAGTTTAGAGATAGAAAAAGTCCCTGGACACAATGGCAGGGGAGTAGAAGTTTAGAGATAGAAAAAGTCCCTGGACACAATGGCAGGGGAGTAGAAGTTTAGAGATAGAAAAAGTCCCTGGACACAATGGCTGGGGAGTAGAAGTTTAGAGATAGAAAAAGTCCCTGGACACAATGACAGGGGAGTAGAAGTTTAGAGATAGAAAAAGTCCCTGGACACAATGGCAGGGGAGTAGAAGTTTAGAGATAGAAAAAGTCCCTGGACACAATGGCTGGGGATTAGAATAGGTATTATTTATAAAAATAAAAAAACATAAACAAGTGTCTTTCCCACTTACACTTTCAATTTAAACACATTTATTTAATGACAATTATAAAAACGCGGTTACATAATAAACAATCTAATTACAACGGTGTTTATTGGTATGGACAAAAATTAAATTGCCTCGAAGCCTTAGGCGACCGGATGTAGTTGGTGTCACAGATTATCACATACTCTACTAAACCAAATAGATCTAATACATGTTTAAGACTTTATAATTTGAAACCTTACGACTTTAATTTAAGATGTATTTTAATGTGCCGGGTTCGATTAAGTAATATATATCGTACAAAGTTCTTAAAAGTTTTTGATTGGTGAAAGTGGTCGCTGTCATATCGATTTTAGTGTAAAAATTTAATAGTGATGGGTGTTACAATTATTTGGTCATGTCACATAGACGTTTCTATGAGAGAAATTAATTTTTTAATACATCTTAGTTTGGATGATCTAGAAATTTCGGATGTGTCAGTTGGCAAGTTTGGCTCGATGATAAAAAAAGATTGTGTGTTCTTATGTACACGCGTTAGAAGTTATACTTCTTTGGCGTATGGAAAAAAAATAACTAAAATTCAGTAGTGATTAACGATAAATATTAAAATTAATCAATAAATTTATTATTAGTAAATACACCGTCGTATATGATTTAATAAAAACACCAAAGTAATATTTATTTATTCACACTGTTTAATTGTACTGTTACGAAACACGTGTTTGATCGATTTTCATCCCACCTACGCGCATCGTAAAATTTCTCTCTCATCAATTTTTCATAACGCGCCTAAAGAAGTAAAACTTCAAAAATTACCTGTGTAGCTTATAAGTAATAAGCAGGTAATCAGTACTTGAACCGGCAGAATTTGAATGCAAATCATTCGAAGATCAACGCGTATATTAGGTATGTACCGGTTTTCTGAGACTTTTCTGCATATTTTCTAATTTTCCTTACCTACTTTTAGGTGGTCTGTTTGCTTTAATTACAAAATTGCTACCCAAGACTAGTATGCCTATAAACTTTTATTATTTTTAAATTACAAACAGATACACAGTATACATTACCATAATAGAAACAGAATTAAACATAAAATATTAAGTTAAAATATTGGATGTATAAGATATCACACGAACATGACGAAATTTTTAACAATTCAAAAAGTTGATATTTTTCATAACTAAATTTTCATAATTTTTCACAAATTATACAATTGTTAAAATAAAAGTATAACAATTCTTTAACTTATGTTTAAGTTATTAAGTTTTGAAAGTTAATAGTAAGTTAATAATGATCACTCTATCTATGGTAGGTAATCAAAGCTGTGATTGTTATCTAAATGTATTTCTATCTCTTTATTGACGTTCATAAGTGTTTATTGTGTTATGTAAATGAATAAATGATTTTGAATTGGAATTAGAATTTTATTCACAGGGCCGGATTTCTACAGCCCTCGTTCCAACACAATAGAGACTTCGGAAAAAATTTTTTTGAATTCCGACTACTAAACAATAGTAAACATCTTTTCTTTTGATATATTTTTATATGTTTGTTAAATAATAATACTGGTTTCACAATAATTACTAAATAATTGAAAAACTCTGCTGATTTTTTTTTTATTTGGAAATTAAATTGGGACTCCAGACCTCTAAATCCGGACCTCTAATTCAAACTAATCCTCGTAAGCTTGACGGAAATCCACTTTTTCTAACAAAGCAATGAAACCATATAAAGCTAAAGATTATTAAAAAATTACATTAACTTTCCGGTCGTTTTTATTGTGTGATGCATTATCGACCTTCTGATTGTTCTAGATCTATTATGTTAATAAACCAGTTGGCATTGTCATAGAGGATGGTATGACCCCGTATATTATGTATGTAATGGTTTTTATAACATGTCGATTGATAACTGGTATTTAGATGAATAAAATATAGACTTTGAACGTATTTCAACATTCTTGGAGTCTGTTCTACGACTGAAAGATTCTAAAAAAAACCAGTGACGCTACCTTTTAAGTCTGGGCCTCAGATTTGTGTATCTGTTTCGTGTTTATTGGTTTTTCTAATAGGCAAGTAGGTAGCTTCTGTGCCTGACACGACCTCATATGGTTTTTTTATAGTTGGAGCGAGAGCACGTTTATACACAACGCATTATGCATATTATAATATTAATTAGCTAAAAATTTGTTTTTTATGTTACAGACAGGAGGCTCATCTGATCTTAAGGTATATCGCCGCTTATAGATATTCACACAGCAAGAGGCCGCAAGTGAGTTGCCGGCCTTTTGAGAATTGGTACTCTCTTCTCTTGAAGGACCCTAAGTAGAATTGAGGTCGATTATAGATATTTTAACAGTATTAAAATAGTTTTGTGTATATCTAGAGATACAAAACGCGTAATCGAATCCTAAACAATCGACATATATTGTATATTTACACTAAAACGTGTTTATACAGAATGTATTAAACTAATTGCGTATCAATAAAACTGATCCAGTAATGAGGACTGGAAAATAGCGAGGCGAATCGATCTCGTATGCAAATTATTGATTTCTTGTCACAAGTCATTCCTACAATGTAATTATATTGAATTAACCATCGGTTAATTCGTGAGATTATGTAAACTAGTATCGTTTTTATCAACGAAAATAAAATGCTATGCGTCCGTAACTTTAACGCTATATTTTTTTTTTACAGAATAATATAATCTAATTAACATTGTATATTATATTTGAAAACCATTGTGGTTTGTATTAATGTAACATAGTCTAGTCGACAAGTTGAAAATGGAACAAAATAGAGATACTACTCCTAAAATTATGTGCGATAGCTCATTGGATCCGGAATGACGTCTAGAAAAATGTGCTAAAAGCGTGTATTAGCACATAAAAAATTGCAAAAGTTATAGACCATTAAAGATGAAAAAATAATGGCATTTAGTTTTTTGCCAATATTTAATAAACTATTAATATTTAAGAAATTTCAAATAAAGATTCTGAAAGAAGGGGAAATTTCCAATAAAAAACTCCTGACTCCCAGAACTCTATCTCCATTATTTATAATGTTAATTTAACGCTGAAAATAGGTCTGCGGGTGACATTTTTAGGATTCGCGCGTGGCGTCAAAAGCGACTACGGCACATTAATTAATTTATTTAAGGTATTGAATATTTTTTTTTAAATTTGAAAAAATTATGGTGTGTTCTGAACACTATAATTAATTTATTCCCGTTGAAAATTTTACTTAAAGTTAATTTTTCAACAAGTTAAATAATTGTTAACTAACGAAATTTTCTCGAACGACCGTCTTAATTGTAAGTGAAAAAAAATGTTTAAATAATGGTCGTAAAAATATTTCGCTTCGTAGAGCCTTTCTTACATACATACTTGACAAGATCGTGCCATAAAAGTTAAAAAAATATTTATACTTTGTTTATAACAATTTTTTTACTTAAACAAAAACTTAAAAATCCATGTAATGATGTTAAAAAAAAATTTTTTTTTCTCAATCATCATATAATCGTTTTTTTATTAATACAAGATATTTATTAATTTGCAAAAAAAAAAATTCCCGCCATTTGTTGATAATTTTTTTTTAAACAAATTGATTAAATCAATATTCTTTAAAAAAATTTTAACACAACTTTATTACATTAAAATTTTTATGATTTTTAAAAAAAAAAATTTTCCTTAATAACAATTTTTAATTGTTTATAATCGTTTTTTTTAATTTTCTATTGTTTAAATAATTAGTTAAGAATTTTTTTTTTCTTAAAAATCATAATTGACAGTCTTCTATAAAGTAACAGAAAAAAAAATTTTTTTTATCAACAATTCTATTGTTTATTAACTTACCAATTTGTTATAAACAAATATTCAACTTTTGTTTATTTTTTTTCTAAAACTTCTAAAATTAACAAAAACAACCATATATAACAAAGTATAGAAAAATTTTTTTTTTTAATTTTTTGATTATCATGAATATTACTTTTATTTAAAATTAAAATTTTTTTTTTCTATGCTTTGTTATATATGGTTGTTTTTGTTAATTTTAGAAGTTTTAGAAAAAAAATAAACAAAAGTTGAATATTTGTTTATAACAAATTGGTAAGTTAATAAACAAAAGAATTGTTGATTAAAAAAAAATTTTTTTCTGTTACTTTATAGAAGACTGTCAATTATGATTTTTAGGAAAAAAAAAATTTCTTAACTAATTATTTAAACAATAGAAAATTAAAAAAAAACGATTATAAACAATTAAAAATTGTTATTAAGGAAATTTTTTTTTTTTTAAAATCATAAAAATTTTAATGTAATAAAGTTGTGTTAAAATTTTTTTAAAAAATATTGATTTAATCAATTTGTTTAAAAAAAAATTATCAACAAATGGCGGGAATTTTTTTTTTTGCAAATCAATAAATATCTTGTATTAATAAAAAAACGATTATATGATGATTGAGAAAAAAAAATTTTTTTTTAACATCATTACATGGATTTTTAAGTTTTTGTTTAAGTAAAAAAATTGTTATAAACAAAGTATAAATATTTTTTTAACTTTTATGGCACGATCTTGTCAAGTATGTATGTAAGAAAGGCTCTACGAAGCGAAATATTTTTACGACCATTATTTAAACATTTTTTTTCACTTACAATTAAGACGGTCGTTCGAGAAAATTTCGTTAGTTAACAATTATTTAACTTGTTGAAAAATTAACTTTAAGTAAAATTTTCAACGGGAATAAATTAATTATAGTGTTCAGAACACACCATAATTTTTTCAAATTTAAAAAAAAATATTCAATACCTTAAATAAATTAATTAATGTGCCGTAGTCGCTTTTGACGCCACGCGCGAATCCTAAAAATGTCACCCGCAGACCTATTTTCAGCGTTAAATTAACATTATAAATAATGGAGATAGAGTTCTGGGAGTCAGGAGTTTTTTATTGGAAATTTCCTCTTCTTTCAGAATCTTTATTTGAAATTTCTTAAATATTAATAGTTTATTAAATATTGGCAAAAAACTAAATGCCATTATTTTTTCATCTTTAATGGTCTATAACTTTTGCAATTTTTTATGTGCTAATACACGCTTTTAGCACATTTTTCTAGACGTCATTCCGGATCCAATGAGCTATCGCACATAATTTTAGGAGTAGTATCTCTATTTTGTTCCATTTTCAACTTGTCGACTAGACTAACAATAGCGATCTTGTTAGCGCGATAAATGCACATAAACTCTTCTATAGATGGGGCTATTAAAAGATTCTTCCGTGCTGCTTCTCCAACTTCGAGGATCAGGCCTTAGGGAGCGTTCAAGTATTACGTAACGCAATTTGGGGGGAGGGGGGAGTCTTTTGAAACGTTACAGCGCGTTTAATGGGCGGGAGGGGTGTTATTTAAACAACGCGTTACGTAACATTTTTTTATTTCAATAAAAAAACTGGGGGATTAATTGGCAACCCTTTTTTTTATGTTGTACATGATTGTGTCTTTAACGGTCACTTAAATGTTACGTAACGTTAAGGGAGAGGAGGGGGAGGGGTACAGAAAAACGTTATGGTGTGATAAATGGGGGGAAGGAGCTTCTAAAATCTTTAAAATTGCGTTACGTAATACTTGAACGCTCCCTTAACGAATCAAGAGACTCCCGGAACTACTAAAGGCATACATGTATAAAACGACAGATAATTTCTTCATTGATTGTTAATACAAAACACGAACACCCTTTTGGGTAGGCTTTTCAACGAAAAGTATGGGACTAGCAAAAAAAACATTCTAGCATCGTCAACATCTAATCCATTAATAATTACCGCAAATAATACACAAACAGAACTCAAATACACGGTAATATTAAGCATAAGTAATATCAGAGCAGACCTCTATTATAAATAATAACAAGATGCGAACCTTGATTTACGATGTCATTAGGAAACAACGTACAAGTTGACGCGCAAGGTCTAGTCGATGCTACATGTGACCTAAATATTAATTGAATATGATTTACTTTTTTAATTATTCAAAACCGGTATATAATGATATGTAATGAATTTCGTTACTGGTACAAGTTTTAGATCAATTAAAACTTGAATTTAGATAAATAAGATTAATTTATTATTCTATGTGGAGTTATGTTAATGTTGGTTTTGATTAAAGTAGCGATCTGTCTTTTTCCTTTATTATAGTATAATATGTATGTACTATAATATATATGTAATAGTAATTATATATGTACAGACAACTTAAATAGTAAACATACACAGGGCTACAATGCTTTATATGTGTGTGTGGAGTAGCTTGGATCATTTATCTTTTTAGACGTGAAGTGATCAGCTTTTAAGACCTAAATTGGTTGATTTTTGGGTTGGAAACATGCCAATTTCCTTCTACCTTTTCCAAATAACTTCACGTACTAAATGTAAGGTCTGAACTAACAATCTATTAGTTAAGAGTTCCATCACATTCTCTGTGAAAAATCTAGTTTTTCATCGTCAAATGAGGAAAATCCTGACACTTATCTGGCTTAAAGTTCGTATGACTGTTATTTAACGTAATTATTTCAAAACTACCAAGTATTTATAACTAAAAGCCACTGAGGAAAACCCAGAATTATGTCTATTAATTTTTTTTATTATACATACAGTTAAAAATCAGTCATTATCTCTCTCATTATTAACAAACACGGAAAAAATAGTGTTATTATGATTTAACTATGGAAAATGAAGCTATTTTAATAATTTCGTTTATAAATTGCGTGAACATACATTATATAATCTCACCTGTTCTTTGATTTGACCTGTGTATGACAGAATATAACAAGTCATTATGTATGAATGCGATAGATAATTGCTAGCAGCGGGTTGATTCATTATAACTTAGGGTTCTCAATGGCATTTAATACTTACTTATTGTATGGCGTTATATTTAAAAAAAAACAGAAAAAAATGTTTCATTAATAGACATTTTATCGATAAAATAAAATGGTCCATTGCAGGTTTTAGTTTTGAAATTATACTTCTTTAGGCTCGTTATGAAAAATTGATGAGAGTGAAACTTTACGATGCGCGCGCAACGTTACACAAAATTAACAGAATGAAGTTAGTTCTAGGTGGCATGAAATCGATAATAACTAAGATCAAGTTGTATATTCTAGTATTTTTTATATTTAGAACACGTGTTTCGTAACAGTACAATTAAACAGTGTGAATAAATAAATATTATTTTGGTGTTTTTATTAAATCATATAACTTAACTGTTATATATAACTTTAACTACTAATAAAGCGCGAACTACACCACGCTACTACCAAGATTCATAGTTTGAAATATAAAGTGCACTCGTATAAATCATCCTTGCGTGATACCGATCAGGTTTTGTAACGGATATCATGGATGAGGCAACAGTAACCGAAGTATCAATGGGCGAACAATGCTGCCCACTTAAGGCTTGACTGATTCCTAAAGATGATATTTGGTGCTAAATGCCAATGCTTTTCACAGGCTATGTATTGTGTAACTGTTTTTGCATTATTAATTTGTAAGCTGTAATATAGATACATGCGGGTGGGCTACTGAATGGATAATCTGTTTTGTTCGCTGTCTTTTCGTCTTCTTTCAGTACCATTTTTTTTTCGTGGGTAAATGCGTTACGCATACCCTCCCGCGGCATGGTTGACCTGGTGGGGGAGGGTTATGTGGGACTCGGTGTTGTGCATACCCACTAAAACCCCACGGCGCCACCAGCAATCGCCCGGGGCAAGACACGGTAACAGCGTAGCCTTTTCCGCATCCAGCCAAAAGTACCATACCTCTCGGCCGTACGGTAGGTGGTGGTAGAAGGAGGTCGTTATTTCCGCAATAAGAAAATTCCATGATTGAGGTGTCATGGCCAATTTTTTTAAATTTCTTATTGTTATTAGTTTAACGGCACATCACTCAACGAACATGAAATATATTTTTATAGAACAGGGGGCAAACTAGCAGGAGGCTAACCTGATGAATATGCCGCTAATGGAGAAGCGAAGAGAAAGAGAAAGAACTGCAAGAAAAAGAAGAAGGACACACACTGCCAGAAGGCTCGTTCGCCAATTCAACTTTAGGTCCTTCAAGAAAAGAGCGGGCCATTTCTTAAAAGGCTGGCACTCCTGGCACTGGCAATACTCATGGGCGGCGGAATCACTTAACATCAGATAAGCCTCTGTGCCCATTAGTCTGTTCTATAAAAAAGTGCATTACGGGCATTTCATTGTAATGTTTGATTTGGATTTGGTGGACATCAGATATTTCGATTCGAGTCTGGAATTGGCTTCACTAAAATAATATTCAAATCAACAGACATTGTGTATGTGACAAATATGAATAAGATTGTGTAAGTTTTGGCATTATGCGGCCCACGTGCTTAGATGTTGACGTGTTTATTGCTTTTGATCTCGTGAAAGTATCGCGTGAATTATTAGCTTAGACAAAAATATGTAAATACCTTTTTTGAATAAGTATCAATAAGTATTAATTCTACATTTTATCATAATAGATTGAACGGTGGTTATTTGACTTTCTTAATTAAAAAATTGTTTACTTTTTAATGAACTGAAACTACTGAAAATATATCAAACAGTTTATTTCAGTAATTAATCATTGTGTTGTTTTTTTATAAATATCTTTTACTCATTTGTTTTATTGTACATAAATTATCTATAATGTTCAACTCCCTTTTTAATAGATTTTATTGTTTGGACGCAGAGTATATTAATACACAGATCAATGTGAAAACAATTAAATGTCTGAAACTCGTGATATTTATATAAATGAGAAATAATTTTACACGTATTTTAATTGATACACTATATTTAAATTAGTGGTGTTTAATTGACGTTCCTAATTAAATATCGAGAAAAATTTTCCTTTTCAACTTGATTGCCTTAATATATTCAAGGTCTGCTAATTAACATATCAAAATAATATTATTAAAATTTATTACCTATATTAAGATTATATATAACAAATGACACAGGTTACCGCAAAAAACCCCGTTCGATTATCGGAAAAGTAGTTGGTAGTCACAAAAAGGCACACATTTTAATCGGTGTTATTAAATAAAGATAAAGCAGGCTAGGGGTGCCAGCACAAAAGCAATAAAAAAAAAATCTCGACTATAGCCCGCAATATATTTTTTATTTATCTTGTTATTAATTTTAGTTTTCCCGACTCCTTTCGACCTATGTGTGAATCGTATGTGATACTGTACATATGTAAATATGTTGCACCATGTATATACATAATGATTAAGTTATTTGCTGCATTGTTTTTTATAAAATAATGTGCCTTTTTTTAGTATAGTAGTATTTTGTTCAAGGTACAGGGTCTTCACATATAATCAAATCAAATCAATGTATACAAAATATTGTACAAACTATTTTAAAAGAGTAAGTATGGAGATTCCTGCCTATTCTTCTCCATATGAAACTACCTTTTAAAGGGGCAACTAGAGTCATTTTTTAAAAATATTTTATATGATTTGACTTAAAGCGAAAAAAATATTTTATAAATTTGACTAAACTACTATATTTAAAAACGAACTTGTACAAGTTGAAAACAAGAACTTTTTTCCTTATTCTTTCTCAAATATTATTTATTGAGATTTGGCGTAGATATGTTGCAAATAAATAAATGATAATACAACACTATGGCACGCATCCCGAAGACCGTTACATCGTTTAATTTCACATACAAAATCGAAAACCGGTGTTTTTCAGGCACCGATTATGAAGATCGATGCAAATACTGGAGCATTCATATATGGGCTTCATTAAAACATAATTGTCTTTTTAATTTATATAATCGGTCACATTGTAAAAAGCATTCAATACCTTAGAACGATAAAGAAAATCAGATTTTAATTAATTAATTTAATTGCAGCATACATGCCAAACAATAATTAAAGACTACTAACAAATTAGTTCTACTTCAGTCTTTCCAAACCAAATATATTCAGTTCTGCACCAGAACGGAACAAGCTAGATCATGAGGGGATCATCGGTAACTGCTAGTAGAGGACAGTCGGTAAAGTTAATAAAGTAACTGACGTATATCTGGGGACCATCTTTATTAGGGAACTTTGATAAACGTACCGGTCTAGATGGTTGCGCATTTAAATAAGCATAAAGTTATTCTTTACAGTATAAAAATGAGCTGAAAAATTATGGTAATGATGATGTTTTTGTCTCGTCATATCGTCAATACATTATGGGCCAAGCATTTCTTCGCTTTAATAATTGTGTTACAGATAATTCTATTCCGCTACAACCACAGAAATGAACAGAATCACCTGCTCTGTTTGAATAACTATGTATATAAACTATGTTATATGATATAGACACATAGTAGCTATAGTTTTATTAGGATTTCCAAAAATTTGATAGTCCATTTATCGAGGAAGGCTTACGTATATATAACTTTGTAATTGTTTGTGGATAAAAGTTTTTTTTAATTAGAGAAAATGCGATACCACTTTATCATACAATCGGTTTCGTAATCAAAATTACCAAGTACCACGCAACGCTTATTATGGAAATAATTCAAAATCAACATATTATAAAAATTATTGGGTTCGATAAAATGATTGTTACTTACGATCGAGTTTTATACGGATCGTTTATTAAGTGGATTCACCTTTTCCGTGACATTTTTGGAATAGCGAAATATGATGATGTTTATACTTAGACAAACGTAAAATTGTATTGAAATAACTAAAGGTTAGATTGACGTGGTAGCCTAAGTTGGTGGACTTTCTTGTATTTTTTAATTTCTTCGTCGACGTGTTTAGGGCCTTATGGATGTCGAAATTTCGGACGTTTATGTCTCAAAGTACCTCATTCTGGAATGTTTGTATAATTTTAATGTTACTTTTGCTGCACAAAAGTTCTTCCGTGTAATTCAAGCTCACCGATGTCCAGATTGAGATATAGTTGCTTCCCTCACACTTTCAAATCGGTTTTTGTTTAGTTTTTGTAATTTTAATTGTTTTGCTTAGTATTTGTTTTGTTAAATATTTGTATTATCTCTTCGTGTATATAATGTTTGCCTATAAGTGCTTGTCACATTAAAAATTGTGGTTCTTTTACCAATCAGTGTGCTGAACGTTGTCAACAATGCAGTTGAGTGTACCTGTGTTGTACACTCGACTGTTACACAACCAACATTGGGTTCCGTGAGCCTCTTCACAGGATGTGTTCCACCTTGGATTCCATCACTAACATCGACCCTTTTTCGCACTCCTCTACTGCTTCATTTAAGAATAATTTAAAACTCTTAGGGTCTGTTTCACAATTTTTTTTTTTTTTTATAAAACAGGGGGCAAACGGGCAGGAGGCTCACCTGATGTTAAGTGATACCGCCGCCCATGGACACTCCCAATGCCAGAGGGCTCGCGAGTGCGTTGCCGGCCTTTCAGGAATCGGTACGCTCTTTCGGTACACAATGTATGGATAAAGTACCAAATACCTATGCAACACATAAAATATTTGGAAGATAAATAGTGCTATTTGACACTTCATCGGACTCATAACTTATGATGGACTTTATGTGACGAATAGCGCTATCTGACAGTCGTGAAACACAACAATAGTGTTTATCCTACCAATAAGTAATAAATAACTAATTTGGAACTTATGTAGAACTTATCCGTACATTGTGAAACAGACCGTTAATGTCTTAAGCTTTGTGTCTTCCTTGTTTTTTTTATAGCTAGTTTAGTGTTAAATTTTGTGCAGTCTTGTTTTACTTTGTATTGTATTTTTATTAGTGAAACTTTTTTTGTGGATATGTCCAATGTGTCTATTTATTTTATGTTTTACATTTATTTTATTTTTTCTGTATAGTGATGTATCTGTTTAGTTTCCTAAATAAATAGATATGCAGGGGCCTCATATTATAGGTCGTGTATTTCGTTATAAAATATCTCTAATTACTGACCACGTGTTAGGGAAATTGAGTAATTAAAGCATGTCCATTAATGTCGACACATAAAACAGTTGGATATAGTCTGTAATCAATAATTTCCGCTTCTAGATCACGATCAGTATTAAATTTAGATTCACGTTGGACCGGCTCGTTTCCTGTATCACTTATAACTAAAAACAAGTAGCCTAGAATTATCTGAGTATTTAATAGGTATGAATAAAGTTTCTTACATGCCTCTTTTCTTTAAAAGACATTCGCTCATTACGCATCTGTTTTTTGAAGTTATACTTCTTTTGGCGCGTTAGGGAATATTGATGAGAGTAAATTTTTACGATGCGCGCGCACACCGTCACAAGAGACACCCTGAAGTTAGCTATAGTCAACATTTTAGTTTTTTTTTGTGATATTTTAACTTTATTTAACTAGATAAAGCGTTATAATAAAAAATTTGAAAAGATTTTTATCTTGTTACGCCAAAGAGGTATAACTTCTAATGCGTGTACAAAGTACATACACGTTTTTTATTTATCGAATATATTTATAGAACAATAAGCAAAAGGGCACAGGGCTTACTCGATGTAAAGTGGCATGCCTATGTGACGCTCTCAATGCCAGAGGGCTCGCAATGAGTTGCCGGTCTTTTAAGAATTGCTCATTTATTGATGGAAAAATTAAATTTAAGCGCAGTGTGCGGGGGGGCCCGGAATGGAAAAAGTCAGCCTGTGCATTCTCCACCGAATGCTGAATGTTCTGACGGTGGACGCCCAGAGGGGCTTCTCCACATCAGAAGCATGTGGTACCCCCTAGTTTAATCTCTGTTCAACCTGCTCCTTCATTTTGTGGTGGGTCTGGGAGTATCTGGGCGATAACTAAGTAACTGTTTTTACTCCTTACACAGTATTATCTATCACATCTGTATTACATATTAGTATAGATAAAGATTTCGTTATTGTAAGAAGAAAAGCAGAACACCTCCTCCAACTTACAATACACACACACACAGTATGAATTATGACAAACATGCCTCAACCACTTACGCCTGAGACAAGACTAGTTTGAAACAGATAAAACAGTAATATAAATGATTAATTGTTTATAAATGTTAATTTATTTGTTAAAAGACGACTAACAATGACGTCAGTTATGTTTGGACGGAATTTATATCCATTTTATTAGCGAGAACTCTTACAAAAACTAAAATAGTTCAATTATACTGTTGCTTATTAGAGCATTCAGCTGTCTCATTTCATCACAGGGTAAGAATTAGAAAGAAAGAGATATCATGTTATAACAATGTTCGAAACTTGATTTTTTTATATACATTGATAACTAACTACACTTACATTAAGGATATAGAGAAATTTTTAGAAAAAAAATAAAACTGAAATGTACCTTCAAATAGGCACATATTTCATCACTAAATAACATCCTGATTACACACAATTTCTAAACCAATAGAGAATGAACAATGGCCACAATATTGAATAGCATTTCATAATGCAACGAAAATGGGCTACTGCTTAATTAAGCGAGCGGCTTTCTCTTCCAAAGCTCCTGAAACGTCAAGCTATTATGCCTTGTATGGCACATGCCGACATATCTGCTTTACATACTCATCTTGCTATGTGAACTAATTAAATGACCGCAAGTTGTATCCTTTTAATATATTAGATGGGTTTCCTTCGGAGTACAAAGCAAATATGGTATTAAATCTGAAGAGTGATATTCTAGATCCTTGTAAAGATGAAGATACTATCTGCTGTTCAGCAAAACAAATTCAACTTAGGGTCCTTCTTAAAAGAGCGTAACAATTCCTAATAGGCCGGCAACGCACTCGCACCCGCACTCCTACCCGTTTGCCCCTTGTTATAAATAAAAAAAGCTCTACTTCCACACTCAGAGGCATTTAGATTTACTTTTACATTTTCCCGGGGCTATTTCAAGTGATTTGGTGTGATTGGCTAAAAGTCCAATCGGACCCCATGCACCAATGGATTTTAAATTCTATAGAACGGTGTCAAGTCTTAAAAAATAAATGACCTTATTATTTTTCCCACCAATATTCAAATAGCTAATAAATACTTGTCACACGCACGGCAGCCCATTCAAGCTGCGTAAAATTCAAATAATATAAATTAAATTTGTGAATATTATCATTATCATATCACTCAAGAACTAGATTTAGTAGATCACTTTACAAGTCCGATGATGGATTTGCACATCATTCCAACATTTTTGGCGCGTTTACGTAAATTGTTGATAGGAAATTAGATCGTTTAGATGCAAATGGATCTCTTTTGCTAATTTTATGCATAAGAATGCTAAATAGCATACGTATGTTAAGCAGATCCATAGTTGACTACATAACTTAAACTTAGGCTAGGACTTAGAGACCAGTTTAAGACCTAATTATATGTTAAAATTTAATGAGTTCTCCACAGATTGGATGTACAGCGTAAGTGTTTTGGTTATGAAGGTTAATTGTCAAAGTGACAAGTGACGTATCACGCAAGTTTGAAGAACACACATCAACCTGGTAAAAACAATAATGAAGTTATCTACCGCAGTAATTTTTAGATAACCAGGTAACTTGGACACGCTGGATGTGGGCAAGGAAGGCAAAACGCCACCCTTCTGGGAACCAAGTCAGTTCTCTCGGGCCTGCCCATAATAGCTGCGCTAAGGGAAGCTATGCACCAAATAAAGTGGAGAGATATCTCTAGCAGGGCAGCAGGCACCTTCAGCAATCTTGAAATTGAAAATAATTTTATCAATTGAACATACTTCTTCATAATCGCAATCGCAACATGAAAATAGCCATGAATTGGAGTAAAATAACATCGATATTAATTTCTGACCGCCTAAGCAATTTATTTACGCTTAAGAACAAAAATTATTTGGCAAATAACATAGATATAGTATACCACTGTATATAGATAACTATGTGTTATAATACTAATAAATTTACGAATAGAAAATTAACAAAAATTTAAAAAGTTTGGTCTCTGTGGCAGTGTATCTTTGACGCTGGAAGCATTTCTTCGCTGTAAATAACATACGTCATACATACATAAATTATGTCTTGTTTTCATCGAACTTCTTCAAGATTCGAAGCAACAATATTTAATCAAAGCAAGTTACGATCTTAATAATTCAAATACACTAATAATAAAACCATTTATCAAACGTTCGTTTTATGTCAACATAAAGTAATAACTTCATAAATTCAATCAATATTAAACTTGAGTGATGATTGCGAAATGATTTGTAGACATAATTCGATTTCACGGTTTAGTATCGTTAATTATGTTTATCGTATCGTCTTCTGGTTATGGTGAAACTGATGTGGTTGACAACAATTTAGAACAGGTGTAAAATATATATAAATACATATATTTACTGTAAAATACTGAAGGCCGTTAAAGCTTCTAGACGAATGAAGGTCAAATATACTATTTTGACACTCAAATCCCAATAAGTTCAACCTACATAAAAAGCTAATTAATTTTAACCTATTTTTTTACCATCACAGTAACCTATCATTTCAATTAGTATTCGATAGAAAATAAATTCTAACCCAAACCTTTTGATAACAAATAATAGATAATGTGACACTTCTCAATTCTGTCAATGTCAAGACTGAATATGTCACTCTGTCAACAGTAAATATTGATAGAACTCTCACATGAAAAAGCGCGGGAAACTTCGTTCATGGTAGACGTATTTTTCACGGTGTTGAATATTTAATTTAATTTTACTAGTTAAAACGCAGAGGATAAGCTGGTAGTTTTAATTTTTGTATTATATGTAATCTTTATATCATATTTGTGTATAGTGTCATCGTGTAGTCGGTAAGTTTTTGTAATTTCTGTAAATATTGTATGAACAAGCCCCCCGATCTAGGTCGGGGGGATGATGGCCTTGTTGGCTTGAATCTCCCTGTGGGATCAAATGTATCTGTTGGTTCACAAGATGAATTTGACAAAATGGATACCGATTGTTCGGTATCATCTCAAACAGGTGAAGGAAGTCGTAAACGAACACGTTATTTGCGCCTTTGTCGCCAATGTACGAAAATTAAGAAAAAGAAAGGTAGTGGTTCTAGCGGTGATTACTGTCAGTGCGAAAGCTTATGCAATGTAGAAGATGAGTCAATTTTAATTAAAAAGGTTACTTCAAAACCTATATCTCAATCCACGTCATCTCCACACTTGCAAAATAATAATAATTCACATAGCACATCCTCTCGACCATCAACATCTTACACGGAAAATTCAAATATCTCTCAAGACTCTAACGCGGGAAATTTAAACAACACCACAACTTCAGTAACCAATACGGACCCCCGTTCGATTGGCCGTGCTGAATATGTTTCTACCGATGTTTCCCCTTATTTTTTACATGTTCAACGTATTCAAAGTTCACCTGACGATGGGACTATTCTCCATCCAATAACATTTGGCAATTTTTTAAAGCAGAACAAATTTAATAATATTATTCCCGGAAGTGTAAAGCGTATAGGAAGAAACAGGTGCGTAGTTGGCTTTTCCGATTATAAAGACGCCAATAATTTTCTTAACTGCAATCTTTTGGAAACGAAAAAGTTAAAAGCCTTCATTCCCACTTTCAGCGTAACAAGAATGGGTCTAGTTCGCGGGGTCCCTGTAGATTGGAGTGTAGAGGAAGTTCAACAAAATGTATCCGTACCTATAGGCTGCGGCAAAATACTTAAAATAAGACGTTTGAATCGCAAGGTAAAAATTAATGACTCGGTTTCTTGGAAACCCTCTGAATCAGTTGTATTAACATTTGATGGGCAAGTTTTACCAAAAAGGATTTTCATGTGTTATAATGCTCTTCCAGTAGAAATATATATTTATCCTACCATACAATGCTATAAATGCTGCCGTTATGGTCATACCAAAGTTCAATGTCGTTCTAAGACTCCAATATGTTATAACTGTGGAGGTCAACATGCAGGTGTATCATGTGACAGGTCAGATAAAGATCCTCTGTACTGTGTAATGTGTGAAGTCGAAGGGTCCCATTCAGCGATAGATAAGTCATGTCCAGAATTTGTGAGACAGACAGAAATCAAAGTTAAAATGGCTCAGAGCTGCATGTCTTATGCCGAAGCCAGTAAATATTTTTCTTCTATTAAGCCTTCATACGCAGATGCATTAAGTTCAACAATTCCGGAAGTACCAAAACCCGTATATTCTTCCGCATCGAAGTCTGTATCTCGTGATAATTCTACTAATGCCTCAAATAAAAAGACAATATTCTTAAAACCTCGCTCTCCTCGTAAACCACAACATGGTTATGATCGTGTTGCTCATTATAATGTTTTAAAAGATTTCCAAGTTCCAGAGCCTAAAAATGGCAGTGCTCTGGTTGGACACAAAAATAAAGAAGAAGAAAAATCTGATGTATTAGAAATGATACTAGCATTATTAACTAGTTTAATAAACTCAAACTTATTGAAACCGTCCCACGTTGCCTCTATTAATGAAAAAATTAAATCAGTTAATGTTATTAAAAATAATGGATTCCAAGATAATTCAATGGAATTGCAGGAGTGTTGTTCCAAAGAAACATGATTTGATATATTTGATAAATAAACATTCTCCCGTTGTTGTTGCGTTATCTGAAACGTGGTTGAAGCCAGGGTACCTATTAAGGATCCCAGGATATACCTGCTTGCGTGATGATAGATTTGATGGCCATGGTGGCGTAGCGTTACTTGTCAGGAACTCAATTAATTTTTCTGAAATAGCGTTTTCTTCATTAATCTCTAATGATGCCATTAATATTGTCGGCATAAAAATTGATAATATTTCTATAGTTTCCATTTACCTAGCTCGTTCCTCTTTTGTTATTCTCAATAGCGTTAATAATTTACTTTCTTCACTTAGTCGTCCATTCCTTCTATTGGGTGACTTTAACTCTCATCACCAAATGTTTGGTTGTGGCACTACTGACTCCAATGGTGTACGTTTAGTTGAAATATTAGATTTACATAATTTGTGTTTACTTAATACTGGCTCACCAACCAGACGTACAAAGCCTAATGAAAAGCTTAGCGCGGTTGACTTATCAATTTGTACTCCAGATCTTGCTTCTTCTCGTTCTTGGTACACTTCATCATCTACTTTTGGCAGTGATCATTTCCCGATTATCATATCCTCACCTATTAGACGCTCTCCTTATCAAAAACGACAACCTCGTGTGAAATATAAATTAAATAATGCTGATTGGCTTGCATTTAAAATCCTTGTCGAATCTAAAATAAATGATTTGCCTGAATTAGTTAGCGGTGGTGAGACCAATTCCTCTAAAGCTTTGGCTACATGTTTAATAGAATCTGCCGATCAGATTTTTTCTGTCAAACGAAATCCGTCTAATAAGATTCCTTTTCCTCCATGGTGGGATAGAGAATGTATGGTTGCTGTAAGCAGAAGAAAGGAAGCTGAGAGAGTCTATGCTGAGGACATGTCCAATGAAAATTTAGATATTCTCAATGAAGTTATTAGTACCACACGTAAATTCCTCAGAGATAAAAAGCAGGCAGGCTGGAAAAATTTTTGTACTTCTTTATCTCCTTCTACGTGCCCTTCAGAAGTTTGGACAAGTATTAAACGTTTTCGATCTGCTTTCAAAGAATCTTTATCATCGTCTTCACTTCCCCCTTTTTTAACAAATGCCTTTTTAGACAGATTAGCTCCTCCATCAGCTGCTGAATCGATCTACTTTCCTTTGGAATCGTCTTTGATAGATGACACTTCCTCTTTAAACTCTCCTTTTTCATTACATGAATTGAAAGGTGTGCTTTCACATGTTAAAGATTCATCTCCTGGTCAGGATGGTATTATGTACTCATTTTTATCTCATCTTGGTGATACTGCCTTAATGTATTTTTTAAATTTAATAAACTCCGTCATGGTCACAGGTAATATTCCTGAAACATGGAAGTCTCAAGAAGTTATAGCGATTAAAAAACCTAACAAACCTACCAATGATGTTGCCTCATATAGGCCTATTGCGTTGTCCTCCGTTTTAACTAAAATTGCTGAACATCTTGTGAAGAATCGTTTGGAATGGTTTATAGAAAACAATAATTTAATAGCCAATAGTCAATACGGTTTTCGGAAGTCAAAATCTACAATAGACAATTTAGCTATATTGACCACAGATATTCGCATAGCTTTTTCGCGTGATGAAGATATTGTTGCTGCCTTTTTGGACATCTCTGCCGCCTATGATAATGTGAACATTTCTATTCTACAACGCAAATTATTAGAGCTACAGGTTCCTACGTTATTAATACGTTTTATCATCAATTTACTATCATGCAGATACATATCATTAATCATTCAGAAAGATGGTAATATTACCGAGTTAAAGCGTACAGTTTTTAAAGGCCTTCCCCAAGGTTCGGTACTAAGCCCACTTTTATATAATATTTACACGTATGATTTAGAATTATCTATAAATTCCCATATAAATGTGCTACAATATGCAGATGATCTTCTTTTTTATTCCGTTGATAAATCTGTGGTTAAGGCTTGCAATTCCATGTCTAGTTCACTTAATTGTCTTAATATCTGGTTAGTTAAAAATGGCCTAGATCTATCAGTTTCCAAAAGTTCTATAGTCGTATTTTCCAAAAAACGCACAACTCCTATAATAAATGTGACCTTCAATGGTCAATCTTTGCCACTCCAAACAAAAATTAAATTTTTAGGAGTTATATTGGATTCAAAATTGTCTGGACTTGCCCATTATGAACATGTTGTTATGAAATGTGCACAGCTGCTTAACATCATGAAATGCCTTTCAGGTGTATGGTGGGGTGCTCATCCGTTTTCTATGAAACTTGTGTATAACGCGCTTATAAGATCTGTTTTAGATTATGGCACATTTCTCTTAGATGGAGGAAGTGTCTTGGGAAGTAAAAAACTTGATGTCATTCAGTCAAAAGCTTTGAGAATTGTGACAGGAGTAATGAAATCAAGCCCATCCAATGCTTTACAAGTAGAATGCTGCGATCCTCCTTTAAAATTAAGAAGGCAATTTTTAAGTGATCGATTCTTGTTCAAATCTATGCAGTTTTCTAACCACCCTCTACATGGAAGGCTGCATGAATTGAACAATATTATTTATACATCCCGTTACTGGCGTCACAAATCATTACCATGTCTAATAATAAGCTTTCGTAAATTTTTAACATTACACAGCCGCATTCATCGATCTCCATCATTACCCATATTTATGACACAATTCAATTCTTTAATTCTTGATCCGGATATAAGATATAATATAGGCGTCCGTAAGCAAGATATTCTGGAAACAAATATTCGTTTCATGAGTAGCGTTGAGGAACAAAATTGGGAAGGTTGGGATTATATTTTTACAGATGCCTCTAAAATCTCTGTTGATGATTGTGTTGGAGTTGGTCTAATTCATTGGCAACATAAAATAATTCAAAAGATTAAACTTCCTCCTGAATCCTCGGTTTTTACTGGAGAGTGTTTTGCTCTTTTAAAAGCTTTAGAACTAGTTATTTTATTAAAATCTAAAAGTACAATCATATTTTCAGACTCAAAAAGTGCACTACAATCTCTTGAAAAATTTCCTTTCCAAATGAAACTTTGTTATCCTATTATTTGCGAAATACGTGATAAGCTTTTAATATGTTCTCAAAGAAATTACACCGTTATCTTTGCATGGATTCCAAGTCACAGTGGAATTAAAGGAAACGAGAAAGCCGATGAGCTTGCTAAAGAAGCTATAAAGGATGGAGACATAGTCCCATACATTAATTATTGTCATGATTTAGCTGCTCTCCCGAAAACCCATCTTTGGGAGTCATGGAATGATGTTTGGTTGAGAAGCAGCAAGTTCAAAGGCAAACATTATGCTGAAATTCAACCCAGGATCCCCAGTAGACCATGGTTCTTTGAGATTAAAAGTTCTAAAACTGTCACTTCTATCATTTCCAGAATGCGTTTAGGACATGTTTGTACACCTCATCATTTAGCAAGGCTTCGTATTATTGATAGTAATATTTGTGAGTGTGGAGAAGATATTGGTGACCTTGACCATATTTTCTTTTCTTGTTCCCAATATGACCGTACCTCCTTTCTGAATTCTTTACAATCACTTCATGTTCCGTTTCCGACTAAAATCTCCTGCCTTTTGCTTTATCCTTTATTGTATTATAATGTATTATCTTCTTTCATAATCTATAATAATATTAAGATGTAATATGTTTATGTACATATTTTATTTTTAACCAGCTTATCCCTTTATTTCCTTCTGATGTCTTTGTTTATTTTTTTTTCGCGTGTAGTTTCCCAACCTTTTACTTGAAACTGGCATAAAGTTGAAGCTGTTGCCATAATATTAAAAAAAAAAAAAAAAAAAAAAACTCTCACATAAAAGAAGTGGCTTTGACGTCCATATGATCTTTATAATATTATATAAGAATTAAGTCTTAAGTGTGCGTAGTATAAATTTAATTAAAAACTAGATTTAATTTATCTCGATTGAAATTTGAACGGAAAGGGAAGACGACATATTATATGTCACTTGATCGTTGAGTGGTTTGATTAGTTATTAAAAGATATTTTATGATACTGAATTTAAATAGATAACAGTTAATAATTAAAAAGGGCAACACAGCGAAATGTCCGTAAACATAATCACAATTTGACAGCTGACAGTTTTGACATTTATACAGATGTGTTAGTGAATGCACAATATAATTTTCGAATAATTATTAATTCATTCGCTTTAAAACGATGGCATAATGATAAAATTCACAATTTACTAATGAAAGTTAATTGTCACAGTGACAAATGACGGCTGATGTTTGACGAACTGACATTGAAGTTTGTGTATAGACCTACCATCGCGGGAAAAACAATTATGAGGTTTAAATATATTTATTAACTTCTTAATTATTTAGCTACACTTGTAATAATGCTAACAAGTTCTCTAAAATATAATTTAATTATTTATTAAAAAAACATATTGTGAGTATCGCAATAGATTGACAATAGCTGTAATTTCTCCGATGGACGTTGTCGTGTTTTTGCTAGCCGACAACTGACGGCTGATGTTTGACGAACTGACATTGAAGTTTGTCTATAGACCTACCAACGCGGGAAAAACAATTATGAGGATTAAATATATTTATTAACTTCTTAATTATTTAGCTACACTTGTAATAATGCTAACTAGTTCTCTAAAATATAATTTATTTATTTATTAAAAAAACATATTGTGAGTATCGCAATAGATTGACAATAGCTGTAATTTCTCCGATGGACGTTGTCGTGTTCTTGCTCAATATATTCTATATTCCCTTGTTAGCCGACATTTTACGCGTTTACAGTTTGCTCAATCTGATATAGTTTTACATAAACGCTTCTATAACCATGAGGAAGTGTATGAAAACGAGTTGGAAGTTTTTATTAGCGTATTCACTGCTGAATTTTATAGTCATGCTAAGGAGAAAAAATACATTTATTCATAATTTAAAGGTTTGTTTTTCACATTGCCATATTTTGTATTTTTAGCTTGTTTGGGCCTGTTTACAGCCTCTGAAGTGTATGTAACTTATATAAGCTGTTATAAAAATTAAAACATAAATATGAAATTATATTATTCCATATAATTAATATTTATTTAGAAAATATGAATCTATTGCCATATCGGGCAATTGCTTAATAGATCTTTTTTTAAAGCTTTTTCTGCCTAATTCGTGACGTCATTTTTGTACGAGACATTCAATTTCCGACGATGTCTATTTATTAAGAGGTAATTTTGCATATAGAAAATTGATTAAACACATAACTTTAGGAAGTTTTCTTGCGTACTGCCACTATGTGGAACCAACTTTTCTCTGTATTTCCGAATCAATTTTACTTACGATTCTTCCAGAAAAGAGCGTTCTAATTCTCAAAAAGCAACATTTAGGCGTTATTAACGTCCATGGGCAGCGGTATGAATTGATATTAGGTCCTACGAAAGTAATTAATTGAAACTAGATACGGTTTAACATATTATATCTATATATATAAAAAATTTATATTGGTTTGAGTACGCTTCAAAAACTCAAAAAGTTCTGCACCGATCGAGAAAATTTTAGCATGATATATACTCCACACCGAGGATTGTTTTTATAATATTTTTTTCTTGATTTTTTTTTATTTTTTCATTTTTGTTCCACAAGTATTGCAAAATTAAACTTATATGAGATGTATTCTTTGTTTTGTTTCGCATTTCTCAACCATTCAATCACAATGTGCCATAGAAAGCGTGGCAGGGAACAGCTTATATATTATAAATACGGTAATTTACGGTATGCAAGTGTCTTAAAAGTGTAATGTAAAACTTTCGTTGGCGCAAGATTGCGATTTTGTTTATAGCTGGATTATAATTAGAACAATTTTCCGAGTTAGATTATTATGTTTCAGGTGTCCACATTAATGGGCTTATAAATGAAGCAAAACGTGGCCGGTAGATAACGACGTAATTGCGCTCCCCGAACGTATATTTATATAGTCGGCTAATGCACTATGAATTACCATGATTAACTTATTTTATGGTGGTTATGCTTGTATCAAAATTAATTTTGAGTTGCGCGATATCAAATGACACACTGGATAGACGATATCTATTGATTCTGTAACACTTTTAAGCATATTAAAGCATGGAATCAAGTGGATCATTTGCATAGCATGGGTCTCTTAGGCCAAAAAAATGAATATGCCATATTATTATCCGTCTTTACCGACCCGGGATTTCTAGGTTCTACTATGACCTTGAGCAGCTTTTAAACTCCTTGCTTTGCTCAATGCTTGCTTGTTTTTTGAAGTATGGTACAGTATGGCATGGTATCCAAATTAAATATAAATGATATAAAACCCTTATCTATGTGCTAGATAATACATTGATGGATAAGCAGGCGAATCAATTCGTTTTCTAACCCCCCGATTACGTAAACACAATTAAATAATGTAGGGTAAGTAAACAAGTTTGGTAATTAGCATAATTGATGCGAGATGTCAATTAAATTGAAATGTTCATCTCTAATAAACCTTGTTAAGACGATTATAAAGAGGCACTCATTGCCGTTGGGTATAATATATTTTTCTTCAAGGATAATAATTGATAACGTAACGTAATGATGGTTTAAATTAGGCTACAAATATTGTTTTCGTGAAAATGATGAACTTTTATAGGGCAAACGGACAATAACTTAGCCAGAAGGCAAGTTACCCGCCATTTAAGAATTGGTACGCTTTTTTCTGGAAAGATCGTAAGTTGAATTGCTTCGCTAAAATACCTTGACAGGCAGCTGGTGCCACATAGTGGTGGTACGCAGCAGTAACTTCCTAAAGTTGTAAAGATACGGGCGGTCTTATCGCTTATGAGCGATATCTTCCAAGCAACAGTTAAAGTGCAAGAAATACATAACTTAATAACCAAAATAAAACTACAAATAACAATGAAAAATTAAGTACAAAACTAAAGTCCAAAATAATAATTTACCTTTCAGTATAATGCCTGCAAAAAAACGTCTTAAAACCATTGATTTACTAAATAAAACCGCAAAGTAGTCCCATTACAGCACGATAATTTAATTAATCGTAAACATAACGGTTTCTTTGCACTTGGCACATGTTGATTAAAAGGGAGAATGTGATTTAAAAGGGCAATTATGTCTACGTGCATAATATGCAATTAAACTGGTTGTGATGCGGAGGTGAAATTCGCAGAGCCCTGATCGCATAACTGGTCCCATCAATATAGATACATCCGGAGACCAGTCATCGTCACCGGATGAATTCAAGATCGGAAACCATTGCGGTAAAAACGCAGTTCAATGATTTGTGTGTTTGTCATTTGTTTTAGTGGAGGGTTATTCATAATTTACAGTCTACATATATATCCTATTCTCTCTCTTCAGTTGGTAGCTCATGTCGTGGTCAGCAAGGAAACACATGGAGTGGACAATCTGTTTCCATCGGTTTCTGTCCAGCGCCTCTCATATAACCTGATTCTAAACTATCAAAATACTCCTCCAGGCAAATTCTTGTACATATAATCAACTATTTTTACTTATTTTTTATATATATAATGTATTCACAAATGTATTACAGAATGTTAATTTATAAGGACTAAACTTAAAATTTTATATTATAAAAGGAACTATATGTAGTTACTAATTTGTTTGTCCGACATTCTTTTAAATACAAATTTAAAAATCATTTAATCATTTAGGTAACACAATGTACACTTATGATCGTCAAAAAAAATTAATGTATATGAAATGCTTCTAACATTACATTTAGTGCCAGTTCTCAAATCAAGGGCGTAGAACGGAAGAGAAGAACTGGCAATAAACTCTCCGCCACTCTTTTTAATCGCCATGTTTTTTTACGCAACGTTTGTAAGGAATATTCAGCACCAAACATCTGTATACTTCGTTTTAAATCTCGGCGAAGATTCATTTGATATTGAGTGTTCGTTACATCTCGACACTAAAAGTGATTAATATCAAAATGGATATAAATAAAAGCAATCATATTTTAAATAAACACTCACAGGTGACTTACACTGATGTACATACAGTTAATTGCTATACACGATAATGATCAACATTGTATTTAATGTGCAGCCGAGCATCTGACGATTAATTAACAAATGGGAATACATTTCCAGTTCAATAAAGTATAAAATCAATACATCATCAATCATGTTCAGCGAATTTTGAAGTTAAAACTCGAATAAGGGCATGAATGAAAGGTTAATTTATATTTTGAAAGACTTTCTGTGGTCTTGAAGTTCAAAGTTCAAATTTATAGAAATAAAAAAAGCCTTTAAGGCTTTATATAGTTGTGCTAAATTAAACGAATTTAGTTGTAACAAATTTGTGTTTAAGTTATAAATGTAAAAGGGGTAATTAAATATGTTTATATATGTGTATATCTTCCTCTATTACTATTATTTAAATAACTTTGATTTTTAAAGTGTTTTCCAACTCTCGACGCTGGATATTGCAAAATTAGAGGCCGTTTCTATTTTAAAAGTTAGAATCAGTATGTATGTTTCGGTAAACATATATATATTGCATTTTAATATAATGTTCAAATAAATTTTGCATTAATAGCGCCGGAAGTCATATCTAGTTTCTATTTGAGAAGCATAAATCAATAAATAAAGTTGTAAGATTGATTGACGTATAGCGTCTTGTTCGAATTGAAATATATTTGCTGATAAGTCATAAAAACACCAATAAAACACTTTTTTAAATTTGCATATGCAATCGTAGTCTAATGAACGTCGGTATTCTTTTTATTTACAATTAATAAATAATGACTGATTTTGCTATTTATGTTATGAAATACTTTCGAAGCTTTACTAGCGTATTAATTATATTGATTGATTTGACAAGACTTTTCACAATATTTGTTTAAACCATATTGAAACCTAAACCTCTTGTTCTCTGTAAACACATTTCCTACTTTGGTAGCTTTTGCGGCTAGAGATAGTCGTGGCCGAGGACTTCTTTTGATATGGAAGCTATGGTACTATATAGAAACAGCAGAAGTATTTCCGAACCAATTCGACATTGGGTCCATCAAGAAAAGAGCGTACCAACTTTAAAATTCGGCAAGGCACTCTGGCATTGAGTGTGTCCATAGGCTCACTCATCACTTAATCCTGCTTGTTTGCTCCGTATAAAAAAAAAACAAAACACTATTAGGCTATTAAATTTAAAAATTAACCGTCGCCCTTGTTCATTAAAATTTAATGTATATATGTATCTATACTATGACGAAACGATATAGTGTGATTGGAGATTTTATGGATGGATTTTTTTAAATCATAAATCTGTTTGGTAAAGATGTAATTTAGCTACTGGCTTAGTGCCTTATTATTCGTAAATCATATAATCGTATTTATTTATTTATACAAAAACATACATTTAAAAAAAAAACGTAATGGACCATCAATTGCAAAAGTATAAAAAAATAACTACTGTTTTTTATTCTACGTTGTAAATATAAATAAAATATCAACAATAATATACGAAACTTATTGAATTTAAGACTATGAATTGAACGCAACAATTAAAAATACAATTTATTTGATATCGAACGAAGTGACTTTCGAAGTACGAACATCGAGCTGTCAATGAATTTAAAATAATTATTTCCAAAATTGCGATAACCATAATAATGAAAGCAAATGATAATGGCCGGTAAGAAGGAATTTAACGACAGTGATAAGATAAATACAGTAAAAAGTTTATCAATTTACAAATTTTGTGACAAATACGCTTCCGTTATATGTATCCCGTGACTCCTAACAGGTCCGTGTATTTTTTTTTTTTTATTTTTTTTTTATGGATTTTATTTGTGCCAACTGGGCACAAGGTACTTCGCCAGTGTCGTGTAGATGGAGAATGCATGGAGATTGATCGGTGAAAATAATAATTAAGTTAATTTTGAATATGCACCTAAACAAAAAAAAATAGTTGCAATTCCTAGATTGTTAGTTTTAAGACGGCGCAGACAACATGAGTGAGTAATAATAACATTATTAAATACTGTTTCCTATTTATTTTTATATGACGCTTTAATTTTATTGCTTTCTATATATTTAAATAAAAATCTACAATATGGACTAAACACAAACATTAACAAACATTTAACACTTAAAGGACGGGGGATTTTACGGGGAAGAACGTCATAGAGAGGATAGCTTAGTTTGGGACAATTAAATAGAATGTGAGATACAATGCCTTCATCCAGTGTATTTGTTTATAAGATGTCATGTGGAACATGGTGTAATGGTTGCAGCTCCTTACAAACGTTGTGTAAAAAAAAAAAAAACATGGCGATTAAAAAGAGTGGCGGAGAGTTTATTGCCAGTTCTTCTCTTCCGTTCTACGCCCTTGATCTGAGAACTGGCAGTAAATGTAAAATTAGAAGCATTAATATGTATTTCTTAAATGACGCATCACAAGTGTACATTGTGTTACCTACGTGAATTTGATGATTTTTAATTTTTTTTTTTTTATAGGTAGCCTTTAATGCTATAAACTGACAACTTTTTGATCTACACTTGACAGTTTCTCAGGTATCTTCGAGCATTAATCACGTACAATAAAACTGTTGTACTACCCTCACCCTCTTTTCTAATGTTTTAATAATAATTACGAAAACAACAAATTATTATACACAGCTTAGATTATTTTACATTTTTTTTCTTTTACTTGTTATTCTATATTCTAGCTTCCTTCAGTACCGTCGATCGGAAGCCCTTCACGGGTAAAGGCCTCCTCCAGCTTTTTCCAACTGACTCTGTCAATTGCTCTCTTTCTCCATTCGTTTCCTGCTACCGTTTCTATTCCTTCTATCCACCTTTTTTTTGAGCGACCTCTCCTCCTTCTTCCTCTTGGTCCTTTCCATATAGTTGTCTTTAAGGTCATTTAATTGTTTTAATATAAGCAGTTAGTTGGAGACATAGAAGAGACCAGGGCATCCTCTGGCTTGAGGCTAAACAGTAGGTTACTTATGATAATGTGTATTGTGTAATACATTAAAGTTCTGATTTAAGTTTAAATTTTATTGAAATTTTGAACGTTTTTTGTATTTTGCTTAATTATAACAATTATAAGTAACATTACCATACATTTTTCGTATATTGTAAATATGTTTATCATTTTTGTAGTATCTATATATATCTTACGTTTAAAAACAAAAATCGTTTTATTTGTCGAGCTATATATAGCAGTATATTTGGCATTGAGTATGTTTTTAATAAATCAGGTTCATATATATCTGTGTCACTTAAATAATTATGTAATTAAAAATGTTTTTTTTTATTCTTTAATGTATTATCATATATACAAAAATTAATTGCAAAATATGTTGTAAGCGCAAACCTCGAAACGGCTGGATCGATTCGATTAATTTCTTTTTGATTTGTTTATTGAACTCTGTGGTTTATGGTAAATTTAGTACTCTCGGACACACGAACATAGTGTCAAAACCTTATAGAACACTAAGATTGTTAATGAACATTACTTTAGTTTAAAGTAATCACTAGTATTGTAGAAAATTAAGTCAACATAATATTACTTGTTCGCCATAAAGGCTAGAATTACATTCATGAAAACTCGCACTCTCTTTTGTGAACTTTATTGTTAGGAACAAAAATGGAGTAGGTGCTTAGGTTTTATTTCGGAAAAGCGAAGTTTCTATGCTTAGCAAAATGTTCCATATTGTATGTAAGATCTTAAAGAGTAGGCTTCCTGGGGGCTAGTTGATAATTAATTTGTGCAATACAGTTTCATAATGACAATTAATGGTGGTTAACCGGCTTTATAGTTAACATGACGTTGATTTGAACTCGTATTACTTGCCCGACTGGCGATTGTCCGAAGTGAACGTTTTAATACTGTCATAAACTGTAATGAAAGCGAAAAAAATAACGAGAATCGAGATATTTTCGAGGTTCCGTTGTGATTTACATATTTTTTTGCAAGAATGTTTTTAAGAGTACATTTTTTTATCTCAGCCCTGCGATTCTGTAACTCACTTTTCGAACTCACACAGCGGTTTTCGGCGGCATCGGCGGTCGCTCTCAAATCAGTCGTGAAGCAGAATCGCAGGGCTGTTTTTCTATTCGAAAGTCTGTTGATTCAAATTGTATACTCCAAAGAGTTCCTGTTACAGTATAAGGCTTTAACATTAACTTTACCTACTATTAGAATAATTTAATTCTAGAAACCGCTTATATATATGTATTTTTTTTAATGGCTCTGGCACGATTTGTGCATTAGCCAGCGTCAAGTATAGGATTTTTTATAATTCGTGCTTGTCGAAATTCGACCATGTCCTCCATGTACGGTTTGGGCACTCGCCCGGTACCGCACAACCCTCCCAAAGGCCGAGAACAAATTTAAATTAAATTAAAACTTGCCCTCGAACCGGGAATCGAACCCGGTACCCCTCACCTAGATGCCACTTAATAAGACCGCTAGGCTATGAGGCCCTTCTGCTTATATATTACAGAATACAATATATTATAAACACAACTATTTGATCGGGATTCTATCCAGAGTAAATATAAAAACGTTCTTAATTTAAAATGAGCGTATTTTGTTTATAACAAACGTATAACCGGCTGTTCTATATTTAAAATTCAGTTCATTTTTTACCGAAAAGGTTTTAAGTCGAACGGCGTAAAACATACGTTTTACAGTACTGCGATGATATTATTTTTGAATTTTACGGATAATGTCGAAATTGTTTACGTAACTTGACCTGTCCAACGTCCTGACAGATTACATCGCATGAAACGTTTACAGTTCAGTAATGAAATATGACGCTTGCGCAACAACCTGCTCTGGAAATGTCGTATTATAATTAATGAGTATAAAATAATTATAGATCTTATTGAGAAACGATTGGACTATACAATGAATGTCATTGAATAAGGATCTTTTTGTATGTGTGTAACACCAAGCGATGGTGGGATGACCAGAAGAAGCCATAATAATGATAATCATATTTTTTTTGTTAGAATATGGTACAAATATATTACGTTGGTACAATCTTAACTTCGTATATTTTGCCACACATAATGGCGTGCAAATTTGTTTTACATAATTAAAATGTAGAATTTTACACAGTTACATGCTACATTATCAATCATACTATCATAGTAAATTTTTGTACTATTTTATCACTACATATCAGAATATATTTTATATATTATAACATTATCAAATTAATATTAATTATAATGTTTCACTAATATTGCATTTCGCTCAGGGCAGAAATTACTGTAGACCGTCTTTTGTTTTTTGAAACGTAGCTTATCACGAGTTTGTCAAGATTTACCTTAAGGTCAAAAAAAAATCTTATAGCGATCTCGAACCCAGAGATGCATGTGATAATAATCAATAATAATATTTGAAAACTTGAATTAATACATTATCGAAATGGTAAAAAATCTCTCCCACAAAGTATTTGTATAGTAAAACTACAATTTATAAAAAATTGAAATTCTTATATACCAGCCCTTTGTTACGCAAATTAAATAAATAAAATTCGCGGTTTGAACGCGTTTTATTCAAAGGAATAAGCTATATAAAACAGATTACACGTACAAACATTATACACAGTCATAAAATATTAAAAACAAATGAGGAAACAATTTGCTATCGGAGATTTGTGATCTAGTTTGAGTAAATTGGCTCGAGAGAAAATAAAGATACCTCGGAGGCATTTGTATTCCATCAATAAGTGTTACATGGAGCGTTTACACACACTTGCTTTATATAGTAATCATACATCTAGTATATTATACTATACATCTAGTATATGTATATAATTATTTTGTACGTGTGTATATCACTGAACTCCTATTAAACGGCTGGACCGATTTAATTGATTTTTTTTTGTATGCGCCCTGGATGGTTTAGATTCACAAAACAGCCCGGCAGATGGCGCTGCAGTCGGTACTTCCATACTTTGTTTAATATCCTAATCGCTTGAAATATCATACAGTACGTCTGTCGGGTCCGCAAGTGATATATATGTCTTTGTATTTAGTGATAGCTAAAGTTTCTTTCAATTTAAACGTTAATAATATTGGTGCAAAGGGTTTTTGAATGTGTGTTTAGAACCGCATTGCGCTAAACAAGTGGCCTGGTAATTAATTTATTTTTAGTTACGTTGCATAACAAAAACAGCAACAACAAGTGGCCTTACACTTACAACAGATATCTTCCACGCAAAGCCTTATAACTATACATTAGATTGTAATTGAATGTTTTATTAGCGGAAATTTCTAAATTATTATTAGCACTCCATTAGATTGTTTATACTACAATACTTTCGAAAATATTAAATTAATAATTACAATTAACTATTAATTAAGTGTTGGAGTTAGTAGTTTTATTTATTATTTATCCTAGTAGCGTAAAAATGTGTTTAATTAAAACTTTAAAAGACTTAACCACTAAATATCATATCATATAAAATGTGTTCCCAAATTAAATAAATGCTAGCCGTGAATTATTAATATCGACCACAAATGCACCGAACGTTTTTCATTCAATTTATTTACAATAAAGTTAAATGGACATATAAAAGGAAGCGAGCGGTGAAAGTATGCAAACAGGGCACGAAGCTGCGACACTGCCCTCTGTCCACTCCACTTACCGTACTTCCTTGTTCTCTATTGTCTATGCTATTTATGCCCTCAATATTGTGTTCTTTTTAATTGGGACGCAAGTTATCTGTGAAATGTTTAAATTTAGAACATTCTTCGATACTAGATAAAAGCATTTACGAGTTTTCATAATAATGATTGTTCTGAATTTGAAAATCGTATGTTATCGTTTTTGTAAGTTGAAAAACAATTGAATAATTTTAGATCGATCTAGAATAGAAGTAATAATTAAATCGAAATGAATAATTTTGTATTTCTATCATTTTCATTTTCTTATCAAAAATAAAACTTTCGCATACATTTACTTAGTGGCTGTTGTTATCGTTTTTTTATAGTAACGGCAAACGGGCACTCTTAATGCCAGAGGGCTCAAGAGTGCGTTGCCGGCCTTTTAAGAATTGGTACGCACGTTATCGTAAAATATATAAGTTGTCCTAATTTCAAGTTTCTAAGTATGTTATTAACAGTCAACGTTGAATTAAGATTTAAGTAAAAACACTAAAATCTCCCTCAAAAAGTTTAAGTAAAATACACTTATCATTAAATTACTTTAATCAATCAAACAACACAAATTTAGATATTAAAACGTGTAAGTACTTAATTTTATTACCTTAAAGTAAGTTAAAAATCCGAATATAAAAATGATATAACAAAAATGTTTTCGGTAATTTCGCACCCAATATGCAAATCCAACGGTACACTTATTTCTCAATATTGCAACGTGTGAAAAGATTCACTCTGACCGTAATGATGGCCGAATGCACTTCAAAAGAATATGATATATTACATGAACTCTTTTGTACAAAATTCGGACACCCACTCACGATCAGCCTGGAGGTGGATGAAGATATTCTTCCATAAATCAACTCATGAGTTCTAGTTGAAATATCGCCCAGATTACTGTTTTGGTAATTTACTATCGGGTTTATAATGACATCAGCGGATAGGGCTGCCTCTAATTTAATAAATCAACCTACAACTTTTTTAGGCCTCAGATTTCTGTGTCTGTGTCATGATCATTTGTCAATCTAATAGGCGAGTAGGTGATCAGCCTCCTGTGTCTGACACACGCCGGGACTGTTTGCTAGACCCAAACTTGTCTAAAGGCAAGCCGGTTTCCTCACGATGACTTCTTTCACCGTAAATACGCACTTATAAAAGTGCTGTGTAGACCAAAATCACGCGTTAGAAATTTTACTTCTTTAGCGTTATAAAGATAAAAATCTTTTCAAAAAATTTATTCTACGTTTGTAGAAATAACGATACTAACAATTTAAAAAAATAAAATGTTGACTATACCTAACTTCAGGGTGTCGGTTTTTTGTGACGGTGTGCGTGCATAAAAATTTACTCTCATCATTTTTCCCTAACGCGTGTGCAGAAGGAAGATCACCTACTCGCCTGTTAGCAAAGAATTTTTTTTTTAAAGACAATTCACACCAATTGACCTAGCCCCATGCTAAGCTGGTGAAGCTTGTGTTATGGGTACTAGGCAACATATATACATACATATTATAGATAGATAGACATATAAATACATATTTAAACACCCAAGACCTAAGCACAACACCAAATGCTCATCACATCGATGTTCGTCTCAGCCGGGGATCGAACCCGGGACCCATAGATTCGCAGTCAGGGGTACTAACCACTAGACCAATGAGTCGTCAAATGACCAGATACAGACTGTGGCTAAGACCAAGGCGTTTAGTGGGTTTTATTTATGACTTTGGGCAACTTTCAGAATGTCACAGCCCTATCCCGGACAATCAAATTAAGATATAACTGGTGATATTCATGGTTGCATCTTGCCCGAGGCACTGTAAAATGCCACCATTACATCAACATCAATTATTCGGCGACACATTTGGGACGATGATAACTTTTTTATCCATACATCTGTATAAAACATGACACGCCAAGGATGATGGGATTCGCGAGAATTGACGTCGTTAATCGATTTTTGGTTTGATGGATTAATGTATGGAATATTGCTTTAAACTGGCTTTTAATACTTCTGGTTAAATAAAGGAATGTTAAGGTATACATTGAAATTTAAGATAGATATTTAGATATAGATAGATAGTTATATTAGTATATATAAGGTATAATAACGTTTTTCTTTTCTCTGTTTGTTGTCATGTTTTCAATTCGTTTTTGTATTATTTGTTCTTTTTTAAACTATTTTGTTCATAAGGAATTTAAAATTGTACTGTGATGTAGCCCTTCATGCACCAAGGATAAACTGTATATATATATATATATATATATATATATATATATGAAGCTATAAAAAAAGCTTAAATCGTTGGAAGTTCGATTTTGTATACTATAAAAGGGAGATTTTTGGGGTTAATAAATTGGTTACTTTTTTTTAAATACTTACAGGTCACCCCAATGCGGCATATACGATTATTATATAAGCTATACAATATATAAATTTCTTAGGTCTTAGTGTTTGTAATAATTATTAATGTAATTCATCTGTAATGGCTTGATCGATTTTTTGTATTGTTTTGTCTACTTTTCTCTTAATAGGGCAACTATTTTCTTTATTATTTATAATGGCCCGTAACAGTCAATTGACATAATTTTCACAAATCGAACCCAGAGCTTTATAACCACTAAATAAGAGGATAACCACTGAGCTAAAACACATCTAAATATTGCGTAAATTTACAATGTGGTGTTTACGATAACATTGGTCAGGGAGGTTACCATGAGCGTCAAAGCAAGACAAATATTTAAATATTCATTCATTCTAAAATACACCTTATTTTAAAGAAATAAAGACGATATTAGAAGTCATGAGAAATTAAACATACAATGAAACAATTTAGCTAATAGTGTTCTATAGGTCACAGGACGGAATGATGCCTCCCGCCCACACAGGACTTTTAGAGTTTACGATAAATACCAGCTTTGGCAGTATTTAGTTTCAAATTGTACATGGCTAGACGATGCCAATGAGATTTTACGAGGTCCAGATGAAAAGTTATTATGCTGTAGAGAAATAAACGTTTATAATCTCATAAATTGTTATATGTACAATGACCATGCTTTTGAATTAATACTTCGATTCACATTCCTACACTTTTACAAGGCGGTCTTTCGATTTAGGTCTAAACTTTTAGCGTTAACACTGTACTGGTAACAATAGCGTATATGATATAATTCCCTCAATTTGATGACAAGCTGATGTCTTGGAATCGTGCGTAGCAAAAACTTAACTTCGGCATCGTAATTACATTTGGTAGTGACGCCGTGTCTTATTTACTTTAAAATAAACGAAACTACGACTGTTTATTCGCATCATGATCTATATATTTATTAAAGTTCACCACATCATATATATTGGTTTATCTACAGTATATGTTACAAGCTGTCTATTCTTAAATATACGTATATGACAATTATGGTAAATAAATGATAAAAAAAAACAAATTAAGATTTTGCTTAACAACGTGGATTAGGTATCAGATAGATAATGTTTTTTTTTTAAATTCATCAGCCTACTACCGAGTATATAGGTAAAGCTTTGGATAAGTAGTGTTTATAATTTTATATTTGCGAAGAATTCGAATGAGTGGTGTCTGAACTCCTAGGTTGGTTTTTTGAAACCGAAAATTCTGCTGATTTCGAATGATTGACCTTGGGAATGAATAATGAACGATAATTTTAATGTTCTGTAAGAGGTTACTTATATTAAGATACCTATAACTTAATCTACAGAATTATAATTTCTCAATAAAAATCATATTGTTTTTTATGTAAAGAATTTTTCAGCCTTTTTCCGTTACACAATAGAAACAAAAACAGACAATTTTAATTTTAATTTATGTCAAACAATTCTTTGACATAAAATAAAAATATAACAAATTTAAATACACAAAGGTCATATAACTATGGAATTTTACTAACTTAGATAAGCGTTACGTGTTTAAAGTTAGCGTCGAGAATAGGATTTACATAATGGTCTCTCAATCGAAACTTAGCCGGTTATTATCTGCACGATCCTATCATACATCACAATCAGCTACATAGCACAAGTACTCTTTAGAATCGTCACAAGCGGCCTTTGGGGCGTGGAACAGGTTGTAAGATATGGCGTTATAATTATAATTTTAGAACACCTACGCGTATGCTTTAGCGAAGATCCTAGATTTTAAAAAAATATTTTAATGGTAAGACCTACTTGCTTAAGATCTATGAAGTAGACAAAATATCTATGACATATCATGAGTTCAATTCTAGAAGAATCCAGACTATCTGAAGTGTCAAAAAACTTCATTGCAATAACACGTTAAGTTCACCGCTGTGCTTGTTTTTCTTTTTTATGGAATAGGAGGTGAACTGGCAGGATATTTGATGTTAAGTGATACCGTCGCCCATGGACACTATCAATGCCAGGGGGCTCAGGACTGTGTTGTAGTATTACTTTTGAGCAGGCCAATGGTACGCTCTTTTCTTGAAGGACCCTAAGTCGGATTGGAAATACTTCAGTGAGTAGCTGGTTTCACATAAGGGTGCGCAGCAAAAACTCAGTTATCCGACGGACCGAGGTGATACAGGGGGAATTCCGTATTTCGCCTCATCGTCCGCTGTAAAGCTGCAGGTATTATTTATTGCTTGTTTAAAATGTCATTCTTTCCATTTTTTTCATTATTTATTTATTTATTATATACATGATATTCAGTAGAAAATAAGTTGGTATAGTGGAAACACAAACTGGACACAGTTTAACAAAGACAAAAATTATAACAATTAAAAAAACGCAACCTCTCCCACCTTAAGCCGTTAAAATCAAGCGCATGTCTTGCAAAACAGTAAATCTTGGTTTTGCGGCTAAGCTGAAACTGATGCGGTACTACATCAATGCGGTAAACGTCTTAGTGTCCACTAGAACGCTCGTTTTATTGCCCGCTTGCATTTCGTTGCGTGCGCGCAAGTTAAATATGATCTTGGCGGGTTTATAAAATAGTCTGTCATAGACTATTTCATATTTGAACTATGATGATCATGTATGTAGAAAGTCAGTACAGGCATGAAGCACGTAGATTAAAAATGGATTTATTTCATTTATAAATATATTCCGTCAGTTCAAAAGTTGTTAAAGCTAAGCTATAAGATAAATGATTATATATTTTTTTAATTAATAGTATTAATAGATAAATGAAAATATAAATTAATGAGACGAATTTAAAATTACTCGGATTTTTTAGCATAGAATATTATTTATATTCACAAAAATCACCTCGACAAACAAAACAAAACGTAATTAAAACGAGTCGTTTTCTAAAGAATAGATTGGCTGTCAACAGTCACAACTCGTGTCAAGAATTTGTTTTATATTTAGAAACTAAAAAAATACTTACGATGAAAAAATACTATTGTCATAAAACTAAAACAAAATAAGTCAAACGTCATTTTCTCTATGATTAAAGCCGTCAAAAATGTAGAAGCATTATTTGTGAGTCACGCGAGCCGCAGGCGCAGTTCTTAATTACATAGCTTCTTCAGATGTATGCATTAGTATTTATTAAGCACTCTAGGAGCGCTCAAACAAGATCGTTATCTCTATGTGGCCGTGGCAAAAAGTTTTTGAAATTGGATTCTTAATTTAATAGTATTTTGGAACTAGTAACATATGAGGTATTTTTTGTTGCACATTTTGTAATTATAGAAGTAAATTAATCCCAAAATATCGTTAAACAGTAAAAATAATAATTACACCTCTTCGTCGGTACGTATAACCTGGTACATTATTAATGAAAGTTTGAATATGCGCTTCAAATATAATGTGAGTTTCTTCTTCTTTTACTGCCTCTCCATCACTGGAGGTTGCCTGTCAGTTGTGTGCTGTGACAGATGCAGCAACTCTTCCAGTACCACCACATAATTGTTTCCTTCTATACGCCGTTTACTCTGGATTTTACTCATTATAAGTAATTGAAGGTAGTTGCGGGCAACACGTGGCCCAGGCATGTGTGATAAAAGTGTTTATTTCAAATTTCGAATTCACTTACCTACTAGCACCAACGACTGTATAACCAATAATGTTTGAAACAAAAGACGCAGAAATATATAAGTGTTGTTAAAATAAAATTGCTTTAAGGCTAAATTCTCGTTTGACTAAGCTCTGATTTAAATATTTGATATTGAGACCACAAATGAAAGCAAACAGCGATTAAAGATTATTAAAAAGATTGATGGGCGTGCGAGGCCTTCAGTACTTAATGATATCGACATAGTCCAACTATTTATTTAAGATAATAGTTTGTATGATGAAACTGGATTCAATTTTAGATATATTACCTACAGCGAAGATTGAGATGAGACACACTGTGATTAATTTTTATGAAACTTTTGTCGATTAATTGGGTAAAATTTGAAAATAGAATACACTTGTTGATACACCTTTTGGATTGCACGTAATATTTTTTTATTAAACACGAGAAATATTTGTTGCAGTAATTGCCCAGCTTAAACGACTCTCATCCCTGAGGTCCTAGTTTCGAATCACGGCTGTTCACTAATGGAATTTTCTTTCTTTGTACGCAATTGCTACTACAATGAAGGCAAACATCGTGGGGAAACTGACATATATCACACCCAAAAATTGATGACATGTGTCAGACACAGGCACCTACTTGTTTATAAAATAAAAATGATCGATCGGATGTAAAGCCAAGGCCCATTTAGTGTTGTGGGCTGTAGCACCATTTCATTATTATTAATCAAATATTCCAATAAACAACGATATATTAAATGCTTCAGAAATATCCGACAAAAATCTATAGAACAAGGTTAAATAACCATCCAGTTACAATGTTTAATATGAGTGGCGTAACTAACAGCGGAATCGGCCCGTGGATCATTAGAGACGCGTGCGCAGCGCGTGCGATGCGCCATTAAATTCAAAACAGTACAAGCAACACAAGATTAACGCTTCATACATTTGTTTAAAATTTAATTGAGCAATGTTTTTGGTTTCACCGGTAATAAATTACTCTGCCGTTGTATGTTAGGTGCTTTGTTACTGGACCTAAAATGTTATTCGTATGAAATTTATTTTGTAAGTAGAGCATGATTTTTAGACTTTTAGTAAAGGACTACAAAATCATTGTTCTTGGCCTAGATTTTATATGGTTCATTGATTTTAGGTGATACGATTCTACAGGACATGCCATTGATTTTTTGTCTTTGATCGGTGGTTTCCTAACAATGTTTTTCTTCTGAACAAGAACAAGCTGGTTCGAACACACGACCTCAGGGTTGAACTACTAACTAAAATTGTACATAGTTTCAAGAAATCATGGCTCCTATTTTGTTTACACACATGCATACTTAAGCCATGCAAGTATCTAAGTAATATTATTCAATCACAATTGACACAGCACTGTAATTTCGTGATTATTTTCAGCGAACGCGTGGGCGTATACGCGTCCTAACACCATCAATCACTTCGCAAGCCATTCTTTATCACATGACATACTAATGTACATTTCGCAATAGGGCTAGCATTTGACCGTACATTGTCTAAGATTATGCACAACTCTTTGTTTTCGTTGCGTGGCTACTTGTTTCGTAATATTGCTTAATTGTACCGGTTCAGTGCGCTTTTTAGCTCTCGATAATTAAACTAAAAAGAAGAGTTTCACGAAATTTGTATCCCGGGGTTTACAATGATTGGAAATATAATATTCTATCACTGCTCCTTTACGGTGCTCCTGCTGTGGAACTTCTCTTGATATCAGACGAGCTCTGTCTTTAAATTTATTAAAGAATCTTCTTTTTGAGTATTTATTTTCTACCTCGTAGCTACTTATATGACGGCGCATTCCTAGCGCCATGTTAAGAAATACTGCAAATATTGGAACGAGATTTGACAGTTGTCAAGTCTGGCGGAGCGTCGTATCGATGGTCAGCGCGGCCATGTTGAATCGTTTGGAGTTTTTTCGAACGTCAACGGCGAGCGCACCACGTCTGCGACGAATCGCTTTTGTTCTAAATAATCTGGTGTCTTTTTGTTACAAAACTAATTGAAAGTGCTTGTTTAAGAGATTTCCTAATTAATAGTAAATAGATTTTGAGTTTGGTGACCAACATTAAAATTATTAAGATATGGCTGATTCTAATAATGAAGGGCATCCGCCCATATCAGAAGTGGGATCCCATGCGCTACTGACCGTGCAAAAACAACCACCTGACTAAAATTGCGCCTTGAAGTTGTTAAGTAATATGGAAATTTTACTTACTCGGATGTTAGCGACAACGCAACCACCGGTGGCAACTGCTAACGCCCAGTATATTTCAGTGAAATTTGTAGAGTTTAATCCGGTAGACGCAGACGCGGATATAGAAGGTTGGTCTTAATTACAGAGCTTAAAGTACTGACTAAACATTTAGAGGGCGTAGATTTCTCTAGCTCTTAGCAGTGTACTGAAAGGGCGCGCAGCTTTCTTGAGCAAGTTAAATTTGTATGAGCAGACATGGGAGAATGTAAAACAAAGTTTAATGGCTAGATTTTGTAAACCAAAATTATTTCAAGACTTCTTTGATGAAATATTGCGTTTTCAAATTGGAACAAAATAAACTGCAGCAGAGAGGCCTGCGCTTATGGAATATGATCGAAACTATACCTAAAACCCGAATGTCAAGATTTTATAACTGGATACGTCATATCGGTCTTATGTCAGAAGGATGATTTGATATGCCGTGAGCTAAACGCATATACTGTCACTATTAAACCTCAGTTGTTTAGAATCTTAAGAGGCATTTCCCTAAAGCGAAGATCGGGTGTTACTGAAATCCAAGAGCCTGATTTCAAGCGACCTAGAATTGTGGACGCAAGATTTCCTGGTAAATATCATTTTTGTGGAATCCTCGGACACCGGCAAGCGTCTTCGAGAAGATTCTTCTTGGATGACTAAGCAGCAAGATCCGTCAACTGCAACACGTGCCCCCGAGAAAACTTCTACCGTAACCTGTTATATATGCGGTCAAGTTGGACATAGCAACAAGTTGACACATAGCAACAATTTGTAAAGAAAAGGAAAAAGGTGGTGGATCTACTGCAAGGTAATAGGTCAATATCTGCGAACAGTGGCTGTCGAGGGGCACCTTGAGGATGTCATCTGGTGAGTCAGTCTCCTTTCTTTTTGTTTGATAGCGGATCGTCTTGCTCGTTGATAAAAGAGAGCTATTATACTAAGTTCCCAAGTACTGTGCTCAATGATCTTGTGTATCTTGCGGGCATTGGTGGTGATGAAATAAAATCTACGTCACAGATTTCGAGTGAGGTTAATTTTGAAAATTTTATAAAACTCTTGACATTTCATGTAGTACCAGACTCATGTCTTACGGACCCTGTTATAATAGGTAGGGACATTTTAGAAAACGGTGTGAGCGTCAAAATTAATAATGATAATTTGAAGTTAATGTTTGTGAGGCGATTGTTACCCAGCCATACTTTACTCGGATAGATACGGATTTGGCAGCTGATGATAGAGATGCCCTTATTAGACTATTAGACAAATATGCTAGCAGTTTCGTGGATAGTGTTCCCCGTAAACGCGTGAACACAGAAGAGTTAGAAATTGATTGATAGGGGTCTACCCCATAAAACTGTTCAACGACGCCCATATTCGTAATACCATTATACAGATGCTTACCTCCGAACCAGTTCTGATGATCTTTAACCCGGACTTACCCGTTGAATTGCATTGCGACGCTAGCTCGGAGGGATATGGGGCGATCTTAATACAGAAAAAGAAAGACCTGCCCCGTGTTGTAGAATACTTTAGCCGACGAACCTCTGAAGTAGAGTTCCGCTACCACTCATACGAACTGGAAACGCTGGCAGTTGTACTTGCGGTAGAACACTTCCGGCATTATTTATACGGCCGACGTTTCAAGGTTTTCACGGACTGTAACTCATTAAAAGCATCGAAATCTAAAACTGACCTAACCCCACGTGTTCATCGCTGGTGGGCATTTTTACAAGCCTACGATTTCGATATCATATATCGCGAAGGTCGTGGCATGGAACACGCGGATTACCTTTCTAGAAATCCCCTGCCGGACCCCAATAGCTTAATTTCCGAGTCACAAGTCTCTTCAAAACCTACAATTCAGATAGTAAATTTTGCAGAATTACATCAGGGTTGGCTTTCTGTAGAATAGAAACGTGATGCAGAGGTCCAAGACTTGATCAACAAGCACAATAATAACGATTTTCCTGAAACGGTTGGTCAGACATATGACGTTAGGAATGGCATTCTTTATAGGAAGGTTGTAAGAAACAAGATTATATCATGGCTGCCAGTCGTCCCTCGCTCCCTAATATGGACTTTGATTAATCACGTTCATAACGAGTTACAACATCTGGGTGGTGACAAAACACTGGACAAACTGTACGAACAGTACTGGTTCCCTCAGATGTCCAAGTGCGTTAGAAAATTTATTGACTCTTGCATTGTCTGCAAGGCATCAAAAGGTCCCTCAGGTGCTCAGCCTGTGCAGCTACATTCTATTCCAAAAGCTCCGGTACCGTGGCACACGATTCATATAGACTTCACCGGCAAACTAAGTGGAAAAAGTGACCGTAAGGAATATTGTTCAGTAATTATTGATGCGTTCACTAAATACGGATTATTAGAGCACACCTCATCATTAGACGCAGCTAGTGCGGTTCAAGCCGTTAAAAGTGCCGTTTGCCTTTTTGGAGCACCTACGCGCATAATAGCTGATCAAGGCAGGTGTTACGTTAGCCAGGATTTCAAGAACTTTTGTTCAGAACATAACATTAAGCTGCATTTTATAGCAACTGGCTCCAGCAAGGCAAACGGGCAAGTCGAGCGTGTGATGCGCACTTTGAAAAGTTTGCTAACGATTATCGAAAACGATCCCAATAAAGCGTGGCGTGACGAGTTAGGTAATGTGCAATTAGCGCTTAATAGTACTAGGTCTACAGTCACCAAATTTACGCCAACTGAACTCATGTTCGGTATCCGTTCTCAATCTCTAGGTATGTCGAGAATTAGGTGTTCAAGTCCAGATTCAGAACAAGAATAGCGAATTGACGTAGAGTCAGCTAGGCAAGATGCGTCAAAAGTTGTGAACGCAACCAAACCAAGTTAGATAGGAAGTTTAGGGGTCCTTATGTAATAATCGCAGTATTAGATAATGACCGTTACGAGTTAAAAAACATAACCGGTTCACATCGTACTTTCAAATACGCGCACGAGAACTTGCGTCCAGTACCTCGGGGTCATGACGGGTTAGTTGAAATATCTACTAGTTTGATGACTGAAGAAGAGGCCATGACGGCGCCGAACGATGTTGAACTCGATAATAGTCACCTCGACAGACCGAATGTTTGTGATATATATTGACTGCAGGCTCCGATACTGTCCGCAGGATCAGACACGCTTACAGCGGAGTCTGATACCCTAAGTAACATTTCAGATCGCGAAATCTTTGAGCATGAGTTCCGAATTCACAATCTCTTCATTCAGAGCAAGACAGTCCGTAACTTATAGGTATGTGTAATCTGTAAGCGCTGAAGTTTACTTAACTATGTTGGCACGATTAGTGAGATGAGTCATTGAATAACGTGGTGTGTGTGTGTGTGTGTGAAGGTGGTCGAAAGGATAATGTCGTCCGGGCCATGCAGCTGATAGCGGCTGGTCGTAGGGACACATTCATCCGGTCCAACCTTAAGTGTTCGTTGGTCGAAAGGATAATGTCGTCCGGGCCACGCAGCTGATAGCGGCTGGTCGAAGGGACACATTCATCCGGTCCAACCGTAAGTGTTCATTGGTCGAAAGGATAATGTCGTCCGGGCCACGCAGCTGATAGCGGCTGGTCGAAGGGACACATTCATCCGGTCCAATCTTAGGTGTTAATTGGTCGAAGGGACAGTGTCGTCCGGTCCATGCACGAGTGGCTGGTCGAAAGGACACACTCGTCCGGTCCAATCTTAGGTGTTAATTGGTCGAAGGGACAGTGTCGTCCGGTCCATGCACGAGTGGCTGGTCGAAAGGACACACTCGTCCGGTCCAAATTGATACTGTGAGTATGTTTGTTAGGTAAAGAGTGTAATGTTTGTTAAGTGATTAGAAAAAGGTGCCGTCCGGTCCATGAGTGGTCGAAAGGACACACGCTTTTTTTATTCTGATAGTCAAAGTTGTATGACAGTAGCATTACGTCTAGTAGTCATAGCTTGTCAGGTTGGGCGAGCGGGTAGATTTACTGACACCTGTCCGATTGATTGTGTCACTGTTACAGGACTGCAATCTGATGCGCCCGAGGACGGTCGAAAGTCAGTCCGGCCGTGACGGCGCATTCCTAGCGCCATGTTAAGAAATACTGCAAATATTGGAACGAGATTTGACAGTTGTCAAGTCTGGCGGAGCGTCGTATCGATGGTCAGCGCGGCCATGTTGAATCGTTTGGAGTTTTTTCGAACGTCAACGGCGAGCGCACCACGTCTGCGACGAATCGCTTTTGTTCTAAATAATCTGGTGTCTTTTTGTTACAAAACTAATTGAAAGTGCTTGTTTAAGAGATTTCCTAATTAATAGTAAATAGATTTTGAGTTTGGTGACCAACATTAAAATTATTAAGATATGGCTGATTCTAATAATGAAGGGCATCCGCCCATATATATATTAATTGTGACTTATCAACCCTAAGATTAGGATTTACATTTTTACTAAAAAAAATTTTCGGATTTTAGTTTAGTTTTAGTTAGTGTTACATGTAATTTTATTATTAATTTTATATGTTTTTTGTGTGTTTTTTTATTTTTCCATACTAGGATTATTTCCATACTGGAAGAAATCGCTTGTAAGCGCTAAGGCCGCCCGTTTCCCTGTTTTACTGTATATATGTTAAGGTTTAACAAAGTGTTAATAAATAAATAAAATAATACCGATTGTCTATTTTCTTTTAAATTAATAATTTTCTGTTATTAAATAACTTTTTAAAGTTATAAAAACTGTTACGTATTTATTATTTATAGGTTCAAAAATGGCATTATTCTGCGCCATCTATGCCATCTGAGAGGTCATATATCAAGTACAATAATAACATAAAGTTAATGTAATCCTTATTATAGTACTCGAACATAGGCTATTTTTGTTTTCGTAGCAGTTTTACAGACAGTGACATCACGTGGGAAATCTTCCAGAGATTGTACGAGGCTGTCATCAGCTCTACAAACCAGGGGAATAAACCGATAGCTGAGCCAAGGTCCATCCCACATCTATGCTAATGGGGTGGCGGGATGTAGACAAGGCTACGCTGTTACCGTGTTCTGCCTCGGGTGACTGATGGTGGTTATGGGGTTTAATCACAGTAGCGAGTCCCACATAACCCTTCACCAGATGGCAGCCACGCCACGGAAAAAAAAAACCGTATCGCTGATGTCGCAACATTGGTCAAGTCCCAAAGACCAAAACTCCTTATTATGGAGCTGGCATCCTAAACAATAGTCAAAATAAATGATAACATTTCGTGGGTTATATGTAAATCGCGATCTTTCGTAACATGTCTGGTGGAGACCGATTCATCATAGAAATGTGGACGGAATCGCCCACGCGCTGCATTAATGCAACACATTTATGCATTATTGCACACCTAGATAGCATTTTGAACCATACTAAAATGAAAAGCGATTTCTAAGTGCGCTTCGTGCCTGCTTTTGCTATGATAATGTTTTCATTTAGGACTCTTGAAACTGTTATTGTACTTGATATTCTGTAAATAACTGGGTGAGATTTCAATGTGTTTGACGCTGCGCGCGACTTTTTAGATTATATGACTAAGCTTTCATCGGGGATAAAATAGTTAACATAATATGCCTTAGTACTGTAAAGACGCACGCGTCGCTCGTGTCATTATTCGATGTCTTTTATTCTTCCAGAGTGGAGTAAAATGTTATAAAGAGATCTTCAAACAAAAGTCTCATATTTTACCTTAGCTTAACAGACCACAGAGTTTTCAGAAATATTTCTTCATTCTTGTTTTGTTTGTAAGTAATAAGGTCTTTTACTCTCGTTTCTAAAAAAAGAAAGAGTGACGGAGAGTTTACTGCCAGTTCTTCTCATCTTCGTCCTTGATTTGAAAACTGGCAGTAAATGTAAATTTAGAAGTTTTTATTTTTGTGACGTACAATAAAATTATACTTTGATTTTTGATTGTTCAAAGGCAAAAATTGAATCAATTCTACAGCCCACTAATTTATTTGTCTATGTGGTTAGCGGCATAGCTAAAACAGAATCAAGATTTCCCAGTATCAACCATCTAGATCGTTAACTATTGACGGCAATTTGAGAATGTCGATGGAAATAGGCCGCCTGCATATTCTGCATTGTTACATATAAATAGCCAATAAATCGCTGAAGTATGTAGATTTCTATTAACAGGTGAATGACTAGGCCGTGTTCACTTAATACTTATGTGTTCATAAGTAAATGCTTTGACAATTATTTGAAATTCGAATTGGTTATTGACTTCTTGTTGATTGTTAGTAATAATCCTACTTAACTTTCAAATTATTGTTTCAGATTGATTGATTTGATAATTTTTTTATAGCTATAGTGATCAACTTTTTATGCCTAACACGCGTTATTTTTCAGAGATAGAGCAGTCTTAATGATTCATAAGCAAACATGTGTATATAAAATATGTATCAGTCCATAACCGAATTAGAATCCACTACCCCGGGGTTGGGAGTCGGTGAAACACTGAAGATAAGATAAATTGTCCAATGTTTATATATTCATACTGAAACCAAAAGATATTCAAGAACAAATTTATAATCTTTCTAAGCGAATATAATCGCTTTAAAATGTGACCATAGGTTTTAAGATCAAACTGTACCGATTTTAATAGTATAGATTACATTTTCAAAAAGAAAAATGGCATTCCAAATTCAAATGTTTAATTTTTTTCCCAATATTCACCTGTATCATGTTGACGATACTATGATTTTATTTCAGAAACTGTTCTTGTACGGCTCTCAAAAACCAAAAAAAACATACGTAACTTAAAAAGCTTAGCTTAACTTTTGTACCGTTTAATTCCAATTACAAAGAGGAATTCTTGGAGATGACTGTCATGTCGGTGGGACGAATGCAGAACGCGATATTGTATTGCTGAAGGCTATGCGGCTTAGCTTTGAGTAAACATGGCTCTTGTTCGTAGCGAAACCATAAAGCTTTATTACCGGTTTACTGCATATTTCTATAACATTGGTTAAAAAGTATATGTAGGAGACTAACGGGTAGGAAGCTCATCTGATATAAAGTGATACGGCGGCCAATGGAGATACATTACCCGAGGGCTCGCAAGTACGTTGCCGGCCTTTTTAGTATCGCTACATTTTTAATAGTGGGCAACTGATACCGTGCGTGGTAAAAACTGCATTAAATAACACTCAGTTGTGGAACAACGGACGTCGAGGTGATATGGGTGGAATCAAACTTAGATTTGTTTTTCTTTATTTTTGCATTCTGCAAACGAAAGATTTAAATTTAGAATGGCATTATTTTTGAAAATTAAATCTATTCTGTTAAAATCAGTATATTTTATAGCGATAATTTACAGTCAGCCTTCAGTTGTTTATGATTTAAAAGCTCGATAGATCATTTGTGGTCGTAAAAATTGCCTTTTATGCAAAAGCAGCGCGTGCGCATCGTAGCATCAGTTATTCACTTCCTCAGTTGATCGGTGCCCGCGGCGCGCGCCGGTCGTGCCCTCTTGTAATGGGTTCACCGATCCCTTCTAACTGTCGTTTCATCGGGAACTCGTCACGAAAATTTTATACTTCTGTTATATATTTTCTAAAGCAGTATAAATAAAATATGTATTATTTTATTATTATGCTTACACGTATACTTTGCACTAGAAAAATGCAATTAAATCCATAAGGAAACATTGCATTTTGCGTAGATATTTTATCATACAAGAACTAGTTAAGTTTCTTTATCCAATCACAATTTAATTCTATTCAAAACAACAACGTACCCTGAGGCGGTATAATATGAATGACTAGCCCAATAATAAACAAGCAAGTACACAAGCAATTAACTAACAACATTTTCTACTTAAAGTAGTGGACTCTGCAAATTAATCCCCAGTATCTGACAAGCAAACAGGATGACATTATACGGTTTCTATTTAACAGCCGTCAGTATCTTCAGCATCACGCAATGGCGCGTAACGAGCAGTGAAAACTTACAAATAGTAGGCTATTACCGCCCCGGGCCAATTTCACCCTGATACCTATTATCAATGTAAGAAAATGTTCCCACATTTCACTGGCCACCCGTAATTTGATAGAACATCATTGAAAACGACAGTGTCAGCTAGTGAGTGCACGAGAAAACTCGATCGAAGGAAAGTTGTTGGGCTCCTTTTAGATTCTGTTTATGTCATGTCGGGGCGGTGTTGATTTGTTATCTGATATCCAAATAGGGATCGCCGGCCGGCTAGAGTTCGATCCGAGTTTCATTACAGGTTGTTTTAATGTGACGTATATCATTTATTGATTGGAGTTGATAAGACTCTGCTGAAATACATTTCGTAATGGATTGCGATAAAGATATTGGAGGCATTACAAAGTATTAACATTATTTTAAAGAATCAACGAGATTATTTAAATAATTAGACTGATATGAAATTTATATAAAATAAAATAATCATTTACAACCTTTTTAGGTAGGCCTCAGATTAATGTATCTGTTTCATGATCATTTGTCAATCTAATAGGTATTTACTAGCCTCCTGTGCCTGACACACGACGTTGACTTTTTGGGTCTCAGGCAAGCCGGTTTCCTCACGATGTTTTTCTTCACCGTTCGAGCGAATGTTAAATGCGCACAGAGAAAGAAAGTCCATTGGTACACAGCCGGGATAGAACCTACGTTCTTAGGGATGAGAATCGCACGCTGAAGCCACTAGACCAACACTGCTAAAACAAAAGCTGCATAAAAACAGTGTAATGTAGAACAGAACTGCACGATACATGTCTATAACTTTTAATTTTGTATTTAAAATTAACTACGACTAAAACAACATGGTCATCAAATTTCTCTACGAACAATTTTCTCTACGAAAGTAGCCATCAAATGCTACTATTTTATGCTACGAGGTCATAAATATAACGCTAGTACGGTAATAGTGTGACAACAAGTGCCACATTTCTCTCTATAACGACCATAGAGATAACCATGACTGCTCTAATTACAAACCAAGTAAATAAAAGTAAAACCATAAAACAAGTAACATACAAAAAATTTATTTTTATTTTTTATACACATTTAAATAAAGACATTCACAATAATATTATCGTTCAATAGTTTCGTAAGTGCATTGATCTGAAATGGTATCGTAAAAGAAAATGGACGAAATACTTTTATGCGTAATTCGATAGCCAGTGCGATGACCTCGATTCGGGGAATATCTGCGGCATCTTTTATGTTTAATTTCTTAATCCTAATTGAATTTGTTTGTTTCGGGTATCGGCACAGATAAGACGCCCGGGAGGTACGTCCGTTGATTGTTTCGAATTGACCTACTGTATTATAATAGCGATGGTTCATTAGCTGTGTTCGATTTAAAATTCGAACATGTGTGTGTATGTTATAACTTTTATTGTTACGTATTCAATAAATATCCTTATGCGTTTTATTTTTGCATTGCATGGTATTTAGAGGCCGAGTTTAGTATAGTTTTATTTAAAAAAAAAATTGAATTGCTTGTAATTTATTTTCTGTAACATATAGTAAAACCCACTTACCCCCTAAACGTATGCTTATACATTATGTCATTATCTTTGTACAAAAGATCGCAACACATCAACAGTTTTTTCAAAGATGGCCTGGAAAAAATATCAACAGTAGACAAATCATAACAAACAATACGCCATTAGTTTTTTTAATGATTACTAATCTGTGGATTCCCTGTGCCTAACAAAGGAGGTTTTAATTAATATAAGTGAAATCTCGTTTCGCGTAAGGGCTGGGTGTCGTCACTTAGCTGTAACGAGGAAGCGAAAGCGAATCGAAAACTATCCGTGACCAAGGCTATTGTTGCTAAAGATAGGCAATTGAAAAAAGGGACGATTAGGTGATGGTTGATCTAATTGGCTTTGATTGTGTAACTGTCTCGAAATCCGATTTAATTTTTTTAATTCATTAACTTGTGACGTAACAATAGTTGGTATAGAATTGATTTTTGGTTCTGGACAAGTAACATTTTGACATCACTAACGTATAGGGTGTAGACGAGTTCTATCTGAAATGTTTTTGTACATGTATACTAATCATTAACGTATATGAATCATGGAAGAGTCTTTGGTAACCCACAACAGGGATGTTCCTAGTGTGGGGACTACTGTCTGTATTACATACTATATAAGTTTTATTAATAAACAAATATCCATGAAAATAAATTTGTCCCTTTCTATTGCAGGGTATAAAATATGACAGCCATATTGGTTTTGATTCCTTTTTTTAAATTACTGGCGGACGAATACTTTGTAGTTCGTCTATAGCTCCAATGAGGTTTTATTTAGTTAAGCAATTTCGTTGTTATATAGCAAACTTGATTTTATAATTGTAGAAGAAATAATAATTATATTTCTTAGATTAGATTCTTTAGATTATTAATTATCTATTATGTGTTAACTGATACTTCATTTAATTATTTTGTCAGTCTGTGGAGAAGATTGTGGTAAATTTTTTTGTTAGAACTTTTTGCATTATAAAAGAACTGTTTTTTTAAAATACATATTTCAGCAACACAATTGAGTTTCATTCATCATCAATTAACTCAACGTTTGACGTTTGACTAGTGTTCTTTTTTCAAAACCGCGCCTATGTAATTTGTTTTTACAGTATTGCCATATGAGCGAAATATAAATATAATATGTTAGATATTTACGTCGCACGTGCTTAGTAGTGTCACGATTCCATAGAAGTTTAAAAGCAATTCCGAACGCTTATTTCAATTGGCCGAAGCCTATTTGTTACTTAAAGGCAATTCAATTACGATATTTACTTAGTCGTGATATTTTTGTGTCGCTTTTACATTTATTTAATGTTGGAATGTGAACGGTAATATTATATCAATAAAGCATTTTTTTAAATTTAGAATTTCAGAACGTCTATCAATGCTTAGGTACTTAAAGATTTTATTGTAAGAGCTTTATTTAGAGTAACTATCTATTGTTTTGTTGAATTCAATATTTATTTAAACATTAAAAGAAAAACAAATAACATAAATTTATAAGGGATGCAACGGGCGGCCTTGACTCCTTGATCTCTTCCAGGCAACCCTTTGACAAACGGGATTTGTATTATCATTATATGAACAATGATTTATGGCTCTAATAATCGCGTATATCAATACAATTTTACTAAAATATATTGTATTATTATAGATATACACTATGTATATCAATTTATGTACATCATGTACGGGTATTCATAAAATAGTTAACTTTATTAGGGTACTCCGTGACCCATTCCAGTTACACTAGCTGGCGTGGCATACGACCAGTTTATTTATACCCCTTGCGCAGAAGCAATCACGACCTAATAATTGATGTACTCGTGCGCACGGGCCACCGTTATAAGTGCTGGATTTGTTCCGTCAGCACCCGTCAAACGCTTATTATTATAAAACTGTAAAAAAATTATTTTATTATTATTTTACTTTTAGTGTTAAGAGAGGTTTTATTTCTGGCAACTATGGTTTCTTTCTTAAATACACGACACTTTTTTCTGACTACTTGTAAAGTTTAAATTTTGAAATTGGAACTCTGTTATACGAAATTAAATCGATCTGTTTTCTTTAATTTAAGAGTACATGCCATCAATTCTAAATTTGTTTACGGTTTTAAAAATAGATAGGTTATATATATTTCTTTACAGGCAAGAAGTATCCGTGTTCTGTGGGCCCTTGATTTTTGAGTTACACATGCAGTTTTTCTCATCATGACATTACCCTACATTAAATTTAACATGGCTTTTCGAGTACTTATAATTAATTATATATCTAGGCGCCCCCGCGAACTTTATTTCGCCTTAATATGGTTGTTTACGTATCATACATAGTAACTACTGTATACCAACATATGGGACGTTTTGCTATGCTACCTTGTTGATAGTGTTGGCTTGTCTGGAATAAAAACCTAAATACTAAATAAAACCTTTTTCAATTATTTTTAAAACTTTTCACTTCTTCAGAGTTATTAGAATAAATATTTAAAAAAATACTTTAATTGGTCCAGTCGCCAAATTATTGTTATTTATACTAAAGATTTTATTGAAAAACTAGTAAATATGAAACCTCCTTTAGTTTAAATAATATTTATTTGCAATATGGTCGGCTCTTTTGTACTTAACACAGACCCAAGTATTAACTAATTTATCACATAGCCCGTCGAAACGTCAAACGACGCATAGAGCCACTAACATACATGTCCCTTTATAGATTAACAACTCATTGAAAACTAACATTCAGTCTTAACTAATGGTCATATAAATTGTATCTTTTCATTATTTATTAGTCCCGTTTTCGAGACATGGAAGCTTTTTATTAATACAATTGCGACAGCGATTTAAAAATAAAATAATTAACAATTTATAGGAAATTCGACATTTTGTTAGCAAACATATTAAACAGTTTCGCATCTATTGTTATATGTTCGATTTTAAAGCGTTTATAATGATATAGACTTTAGAAAATTACTGTCACGCTTATAAAGAAAAACTTTGTCTAATTAATGTCCCACTAAATATCTTAATTAATGTCCCAATTCTCAGAGGTAAGTTTATAAGAATTCAAAGTCTTTTTGAAGTTATTTTTCATACGAGTTGCTTGACTGTAACTGTTACTAACTTTCGCTGTAATTCGTTGATACAAAAAAAAAAACAGTTTCGCTATAACCTCTTTAGGTCTTGGCCTCAGATTTATAAATCTGTTTCATTATCATTTTTAAATCTAATAGGCAAGATCAGCCTCCAGTGCCTGACACACGCCGTCGACGTTTTGGGTCTAAGACATGTTGGTTTCCTCACGATGTTTTCCTTCACCGTTTCCAGCAAATGGTAAATGCGCACATAGAAAGAAAGTCCATTGGTGCACAGCCGGGGATCGAACCTACGACCTCAGGTATGAAAGTCGCACGCTGAAGCCACTAGGCCAACACTGCTCTCTCACAATTCGTTGATACACACTCATATATTTTATAAAATTCTTCCTTAACAACCTCAATCAGTTTAAAGTGAAAATTTTTCGAAATTTAAAAAATGTACGCAATTCTATGCACAGATTATTCAATGGCATCTTTATGAAATTCGTGTATTTATAACTTAATCTTGTTCTCGTGTTTATAATAATTGGACGAGAATTATTTTGTAATTTTATAGGCTTTGATGGCGAGATAACGAATTAGTGTTGGCTTTCGTTGAAGTCATTTTGATAGTTCTAGTCACGTTTTGCGATAATAAGCATATTTGTATGCGTAGACGACGGTTTGTGTGACAATTATCACCTAAATAAACACCTTATAGATTGATACGAATATTGTGACAATAAATATATTGTACGGTTTATTGGCATGCAAAATCAGGATCAACAACAATAAAAATTAATAAGCAAAAAGACGTATAAAAATCATGATTGTATTGCAAATTCAAAACAACCTTGGACCGATTTTCATGAAATTTTGTGTGTTTTTAAGTGAATTTGAGAATTGGATTTACAATTAGTTGATTTTTTTTGGTACCTAGAAAATGTGTACACGACAACGTCTTTCGGGTAGCTATATATTATATAGAAAATAATAAATAATATGAAATAAAAATAAAATTTAGAATTCAGTGGCGCTACAACCTCTTTAGGTCTAGGCCTCAGATTTATAAGTTCAGATTAGTTCCTGACACACGCTGTGGACTTTTTGGGTCTGAGACATGTCGGTTTCCTCACGATGTTTTCCTTCACCGTTTGATTGAATGTTAAATGCGCACATATAAAGAAAATCCATTGGTGCACAGCCGGGGATCGAACCTACGACCTCAGGGAAGAGAGTCGCACGCTGAAGCCACTAGGCCAACACATCAATAAAAAGTACGCTTGCCTAGATGAAAATCACATATACTAGAATGGTAGCTTCTAAATTTTAAATGTTATTTAAAAATAATTCTTGTGTGTACAGAACTCTAAGTTAGAGACGGATGTGTTTTCAATTACACAGCGGAAGACTATTGCATCTGTGGTCTATTTTATGTCTTGGCAGTCTAGATTTAGTAACGTTATATGTAACGATTGCAAATACAATAAGGTAATTCTCAATACAACGAAGTAGGAAATAGCAACAATTTCATTTAAAATATTACAGCTTTTTAATGCCGAGACTTCAGTCATATGGCCTCATTTATTTTTAAGGTTTTGTGTATTTTTATTATTGGATTTATCACAATCCATAGACACCACACATGCCTTTTATGAAGGAGTATACTATCTACTACTATATTAAACAATTGGAGGTCGTATTTTTTATATATAATAGGAGGCAAACGGGCAGGAGGCTCAACTTTTGTTAAGTGATACCACGGCCCGTGGATACTCACATTTACAGAAGGCTCGCAAGTGCGTTGCCGGCCTTTTAAGACTCGGTATGCTCTCTTCTTGAGGGACCCTAAGTCGAATTGGTTCGGAAATACAGTCAAAATCTTTTAAAACGACATCGAACGGACTACTCATATTTGGTCGTAAAAACCGATAGTCGTAACAGTCGATGATGTTGTTATTAAGGACCTAATACATAGAATTCAGCCGGGACCTTTGAATATCAATATAACCAGTATGTTGTACTATGTCGTCGTAAACGGTTTTGACTGTACTTCAGTGGGCAACTAGTGGTGGTGCGCGGCAAAAACTGCCTTAAAAACGCTCAGTTGTGGAACGACGTCGAGGGAAAAGGGAAGACCCGCACTGGGAGTCGATTCCACAGTTTGCTAGTTCGCAAAAGTGTCTTGTAAACCGTGGAAGACTTCCATCCATCAAGGTGATGCAGAAGAAATAAATATTATGTTGACAACATCGTGAGCATATTGCTATGATGATTTGCTATTTTAAAAGAGTACATACCGAGAGTTTTTTACGCCGGCTTTTTCTCTCGGCCTACACCCTCTGTCTTCATTGCCGATGAGTAGGGATGCCTACAAATTCAAATTTAATGACGTGGAATAAGTGATACATGTATCTTATGTTCCATAATAAACATATTTTATTTTATTTTCATAAGTTTGATGCCCAGCTAATAAAAAAAAAACTCGTGCAACATGCCTCATACCCGATTTCAACGTAATACCACTTTCTTCAAATTAAGTTTAGATAATCGCAAAGTTAAAATTCCCTACACAATCACGCGTTAAATTTTATTTATTTGTACTTTTACTTTACTTGAAAGTCGAAATAAGTGTTGTTGATTTGACCTACTTATCGCATCAATTGAGCGAATTCAATATTTTGTTTTTTTTTTAGTGGTTTGGTCGTTTGAGCATTTGTACTCGTTAAATGGAGTCTGGATAGACTAGGCCTAGGTTCCCCTGGATCCACTGTGAAGGAAGGCCCAGGCGGCTGAAAGCCTGCAATTGGTGGGAGATGACACTGGAAGTTTCTCATTTCGGAGGGTTTTTGAGACGCAAAGCCGGAGTAAGTAAGTAATAAATGGAGACTGAATATTAATTATTTGGAAATAATTTATTTAAATTTAATATCTATCGATGTATACGCGTATTAATTATTAAATTATGTAAATAATTGTAACCTATTTTTATTACCATTAACTAACGAACAATCACAGATATTCGAAACAGACACAGAAATATATCTCCGATGGGACTTCGTGAACTTCTCCATTACTCTTCTGTTATATTAGGTCTTCGTTCTTATCTCCAATACTTTTTAAGTATTTGAATACAGTGTAAACTCTGTATAACGCTATTTGTTATAACGAAACTCTATAACGTAAAAACGTTAAATTTGTTTGGTTTAACTCAAAACCCATACATTAATTCTTCCTATAACGAAACCTCTCTATAACGAATAAAATGCTTGGTCCCTTGAAATTCGTTATAAAGAGTTTACACAGTACTTGTGTTTGATATTAAATGTTATTGTATCTCGAGAGGAGAGTAGAAAACTGCGAACTATTCAATTGTAGGAAACCGCAGAGATCCGTTGCTTTCGATATATCAACTCGCTACGGGAAAGTCGCCCGCAATGTTGTTTGATAAGCGCTGCAGTTAATACTTAGTAGTATTCCGTAAATATTTTAAACAAATTTCCAAATTTTTTTTTATGATTGGACAATTCACACACCAATTGACCTAGTCCCATGCTAAGCTGGTGAAGCTTGTGTTATGGGTACAAGGCAACGGATATACATATTATAGATAGATAGACCTAACACATATAAATTCATATTTAAACACCCAAGACCTAAGCACAAAACCAAATGCTCATCACATCGATGTTTGCCTCAGCCGGGGATTGAACCCGGGACCCATGGATTCGCAGTCAGGGGTACTAACCACTAGACCAATGAGCCGTCAAACTGAATATCTAAAGTTTGCCAAAAGATTGACTTTGACACGTTTGACACATTGAATGCCTCAGCAGAGGGCATTCAGCGTAGAAGACTTGCCTAATGGACCACGGGTTTCAACTTCATACCACGACATTCTAGCTTCTTTCGCCCCTGCAATGATCTATTGCTGTCATGTTTTAGGCGACCGCGTTGGCTTGCTTGTTTGGCAATGTGACCAAAATCCTATTGAATGAAAGTTGAGTCCCTTTAAAGTTCCCCGTTAGTATTAATTAAATTTCAATTATACTATTTCGGAGAACTACCGACGGTATTGAGCGAAAACGAATTTGGGTTGTGTCCAAGCCGCATAGTCATCCTTTTAGGATATCCCCAGTACAAGCTGATAAGTGAGAATGTCGTATAAATTAGCTTTATTTGCATAAGTTTAAGGCAGAATATGTTTGGAATAGCGAAGGAATTTCCAAGTTACGCTTATTCTGCACGCTGTGTCAAAGCGTGCGATGCGTGTAGTTCGAGTACTGGCTGCAAATAAACTGTTCCTTTTTTGAATATTTTGATTTTCTATCATAATCCTTTGTGGTTTGGAAATGATTTATGAATGTAGTCTGTGGAAAACATTCGAAATTTAAATATTTGTTTTTAATTTAGTTAACAAATTTTTTTTAATAAATACTTTTTCAAATCGACTAACGGTAAAACGGCTCGTTTAAGAATCATTTTTTGAAACCTTATCAAATAGGTCTATATTAGATCACTTATCGGTTTTAATATTAATATTTAATTTATATTCTTAAATTTGTTCTGCTTAAAGTATAAAGCATTTATGAAGTATTACAGTACGATAATATTTATTAAATGCAACGAGGGCGCTATCCCTCCCTAAGGCCTAGTAGCATAGACTATATAGTCTACATAGTACAACTAGTAGCCGACTAATCGCCTGAGGTCAGACCATGTAGTGCTCGGACCACGTTTTATTATAATAAGCTACCATTATAAAGTTTAGCCATCTCCCGGCGTGTATCTATGATAGAATTAATTTTAGCTCTTGCTTATCCTGTTACAGTTATGTTCATTTTACATCTTAATTTATGCAATGCACTATCTGTAATGTGCTAATGATAGAGAAAATACATAAAGTTATATTCTTAGTACGGGTGATGACTTTGTATTCCAAATTTAAATAAATATAAAGGCAAAAACCTTTATATTTATTTAAATTTGGATTACCGGAAATTGTATAGCGTTCCATATTTAAATGTTCATAATTTAAAATTTTGAGATGTTGAATACACCATTATTCCAATTTTAAATATATGTATTCTTTGATATCATATTTGACCTCAGTAATTTCATACGTAATTTCGTAGTGTTATCATTTGTATACGTTTTGACAAATTGGTACGCACAGGTAATGATTAAAAGGTAGGTTGAACCTAATTCCGAGTATGTTTAACTCGAAATTTAAGGTTTATACAATAATATATTTCAACATAGTCCTTATGACTTACCTATTAGCGCTTCCACGTGGTAGTTGAGAATAATTTCATTTGCGGTAGACAGTTTGGCGGCGGTTTTCGTACGCTGCAACAAAAACATATTATTAACAATAATAGTCAAAATTAAAATATTATCTGCATACATTTACGTTAAATAAATTATAATCCAATAAAAAATATATAAATAATATTGTATATCTAATTATCCAATTATGAACCGCAATTGATTAGCAAATTAATCAAGATTTCGATTACTCAACCCCGAATTCAATGTTTCGTTGCGACAATTCTATATTTCAAAATGTCAATCACATCGTGACAGAGTCCCATAGATTAAGTTCAAGAAATCGACCAAAGAAATTAATAGTGCGATCTTTGACCTGTTGCCGAATGATCTCTGCATTGATATAGATACCATAGATAATTAAATGATGAAATGTTGAAATAAATTTGATGTTGTAGTCATTGGGATCGGGACAACAACAACAACAGCAGCAGCAACAAACGAATATCAATTAAAATGTAGATTTTTGGGTCTACGACATGATTTCTTTTCGATGTCTTGTTCTTCATCGTACAAGAAGCTTTAAAGGCCGGCAACGCACCCACTAAAAATGGGTGTCTATGGGATGCGAAGACTGCGCTTTTTGGTCGTCCCGCAAGCTCGTTTGCCCCCCTATTATATAAAAAAAGCAAGTGTTGACTGCATATATAAAGAAATGAATTGATGCACAGTTAGGATTCAAATGGTGGACCTTAGGATTGAGAGTCATCGGAACTTCAATTATGACGCTCCGCTTCATCACGTCCCAGCATCAATATTTCCCTTTCCAAATACCAGTGTTTCGCACTTGAATAGTACCAGTATTAATTAATATGGGGTATTAAACTTAAATCAAAACAACTATTTTGTTGATACATACTTAAATGAACTTAATAACGGTGGTTAATAAAAAAATCTACTAGGATAGTGAGAAAATAGAGAAGTGTTTTCGATTTCGGATTCTTTCAAAATTATTTTATTAAAAAAAATTGCAGAAAATCTCGAAAAATACGCATCTGTAAGAACAGTACAGAAAAACAAAAGAACACGAAAAAAAATTATTCCAAAAAAATTTAATTACGCCGAAGTATTTACTCATGCACATTATATTTATGATTTAATTTTAAGCAATATTAAACGTGAGAAACGTGTATTTCCCACGATTTACAGAAATCAGATCATGAAGAAATCCTCGATCAATTAAAAAACTTTCCAACTGAGTAATTTTAGTACATAACATTCAATATTTTGATAAGGCCGTAATAAAACGGAATATTAACAGATCTATATATCACGGGCATTGCAAAAACTTTTACGAGTGCCGGTGAACCGTACTTTTTTATTACATTCGAAAGTTTTTGTTACACAACACGTTAATTGTGAGATCCGTTTATAGCATTAATCTATTTTATCTTGACATTTCTTATGCGAAGGACTCTTAAGTTATGTAAAGGAGATAAGATTCGGATTGGGTTTTAATTATTCAGGCAATTTAACAAAACAGGAATCACGTCATAATCGACCTATACTCATATACATTTTTATATACTATTTTATTTTTATATTTGACGACTCATTGGTCTAGTGGTTAGTACCCCTGACTGCGAATCCATTTGTCCCGGGTTCGATCCCCGGCTGAGACAAACATCGATGTGATGAGCATTTGGTGTTGTGCTTAGGTCTTGGGTGTTTAAATATGTATTTATATGTCTATCTATCTATAATATGTATGTATATCCGTTGCCTAGTACCCATAACACAAGCTTCACCAGCTTAGCATGGGACTAGGTCAATTGGTGTGAATTGTCTTTAAAATAAATAAATATATAACAGGGTGAAAACGAGTAGGACGCTATTCTTAAGTGATATGCCTATGGACTCACATTGCCAGAAGGGTCGCAAGTGCGTTGTCGGCCTTTTTAAAAATTGCTACGCTCTTTTCCTTTTTTTAAGTAGTGGAGGTAAAAGGGCAGGAGGCTTCCATGTTGTTTGGTGATACACACTCACATGGACACTCATATTGCCAGAAGGATCGCAAAATGCGTTGCCGGCCTTTAATGGTACGCTCTTTTCTTGAACGACCCCAAGTCAAATTGGTTTGGAAATACTTCAATAATACAAGTGGGCAGCTGGTTCCATAGTGGTTTTTCAAAACTTTCTTAAAAAATGCTCAGTTGTGTCTAAAATACTATAAATATATTATTAGATGTATATATAAACATATATAACTATTCCTTTTGGTTCAATTAAAGTGTTCTGTTTGTTTATTCTTAATAAAGAAATATATTCCTATTGCTTGCTGCATAATAGAATTAATGTTCGTGAATGTTCTGAGTTGTACCCCTTATAATACAATAATACGAGAACATTCGGTTGTCAGTTCTAGAGGTTTTAAAATTGGAACACATAGGCAACAATGTTCTATCCTAATGAAAATTTATGGTCAATAATTTTTCAATGTAATCCATCAACAGATTAAAAATATTTGGTTTCGTTGCATACAGCCACAGATTATATCTTTTGTATATGCAGCATAATGCTTCCGAGACCAATTTGGTCGCTATGAATTTTAAAGACAATTAAAATACTTATGAAGACAACTATTATAATTATGCCATTCAATATGTGGTCTTGGTGGAGAATCTAGAAGTCCATTCTTAACCAACTAAAGATCACCTATAATTTCCAAACGGCTTAGCTACTATGATCATATTACCAGAGAACCGGATAGTCCCGACTAACTGGTAATGTTAGGGAGGAGTGATGGCAGGAGAATTCAGAATTCACCAACCCGTTGGTAAGACCAAATTGAGACAGTGAGGGGTCATAACATCCCTAACGTTCTGAAACAAGTGGATAGAACGGTGTGGAGGTAGCAAGTCGACGTATCAGTTGGGTTTTTTAAGACTGTCAAACCATTGACACATACATAAATAGAAGGGATAGTGAAAATGTATCCCAGACGAAATCAGGTTCTTCTCAGAAATATTGCCAGCAATGAATCATTTTTAATTTACTGAGTTTTTGACTATAATGTTGCCATTCTATTTGACCTCATGTTTTAAGTGCTTCTTTGTAAAGTTTCTCACATAAGGAAGGCAATAACAAGTGTCAGTTAATATAAAATACTCGTAGTTTATATGTTATGGATGTTTGCGTTTATAATATGCGTTGGAGGAAATGTTTGTCAGCGGGGTCGTAAATGTTAATATTGTAATGTAAACCATCATACTCCAAATTAAGACTTTATATTGACTTCTTGATATAAAATGTAGCATTTATTGTTAATAAAATTATAAGTCGAAATGTAATGATTACTACTCTTCTTAAATTTAATTTTTTTGTTAAATTTGCAGCCTTCAGTTTGAGGATAGGTGAGTCATACATAATAACCGCCTAGTCAACTATATCACACGGGAAAAATTAGTACATTTCTTAGGATCCATAGAATCTGTTATTCATTATCGGATATCCTCACACGGCAACTTGCACGGCCTATTTGATTAAAATTAAATTAATTCAAGTAACATTTTTCGCTAATAAGCGAAGCAATGTAAATTATCTTTTAATAATAAATTATATTTTCTATTCATGATGGTACGCTGGTGACTTGTTAACTACCACAAGTCCCATTCCTAAGCATTTCACAAAGATAGCCTATATATTATTTATAAACTTGTAAATATGAAAAATTGTGAAGTATTTAAAAAAAGCATTGTTAAGTGCCTATCTGATACCTAATGAGCTATTTTAATTTAACTAACTAGTAAAATCTAAAAGTGCAATTGTATTTTTATTTTCTCGTTATCATAATGTTCATGTATTTGATAAAAGATAGCTTGTACCATAAACTGTTGATATAGCATTATATATGTGGTGTACTTTAATAAATAAAGAGGCAAATAAACTTAGAGACAAAAAATAGTTTTTTTGATATATACAAATACACATATAAAATAAATACTTTAATCAAAACGTTACTATTACTTTCATTTTTAAGGATATTCCTATAAAAATACATTAAAAACAATTCGTTAGTATCACTAACCGCTTCGACAATTGCTGTATCATATGATAATACAAACAATACTAAATTATTATCTATAACTAAACAGCAAAGGAACATGGTCTCACGATCAGCTCCTCCTTATTATGCGCATGAATAATTTGTAGCCTTAATGATTTATATATGATAAATACACGAATCCTATCATAACATGATTTAGGAGCTTCTTAATATTCTTCCATTTCTAGAAACATCGCTCCTGGTTATGCGTACTGAGATTTATAATACAAAGTTGCGTTATGGAATCCGAAAACTAGACGAAAAGAAACTATTCGAACTCTGTTTATTTATGTACACTTCGTTGCAAGTATACATAAATATAGTACAATTAAAAACTTTAAATAAATATGAGGGCAACTAGCAGCCTTATCGCTTTCTAGTGATCTCTTCCAGGCAACCTATGAGACAAAACTAATGGAACAAAGCAAAGAAAATAAAATATGTATACAATCAAAGGGGCAATAATAAAAAAAGGACACACCGACCATCGATCGTATTAATCACAGTTTCTTCGATTGTGTCATGAGATCTGGATCCAATGCAAAAATTGTACTAATATTCGTGTTTAAAGTACTAACGTATTTTAAAGTTTTTATTATTTACCAATCCACCTGGCTTTGCACGGGAAATGACCCGTAAACCTTGAAAAATTATACAATATGTACTTAAACCCCTAACGAATCGCTCTATTTATTTGTTAAGGCAGTCTTGGCTACAAACTTTTTAGTTAAACCGTCTTTTCATATACGGGTTACTATATGTATAGCCAATATACGATACTCACTAATAACGGGGCTTTTTATTGGTAGAATATTTTTTCAGAACCAGTTCAGTAGATCTAAAGGTTACCGCCTATATTTAATACTTTGTGAAAAGTAAAGTACTATATTGCTACATATTTTTCTTGAAAAACTTTAACTTAAGATTAAAAACCATCGTTTTTATTAACTATGACAGCGTTCTCGTTGACATTTTTAGAATTTACCTTATGTTACAACTTTCCTTATGACTGTGAATATTGTGACAGCAATATAAGACTTTATTACTATGGGAATTAAGTCTAATTTCAGATGCAATACGCAAGGTTATTGCGAAAATCGCGAAAAATTGCGTATTTAAAGATCAAAAATTAAATGAATATTGACAGGGTTGTCAATTAAACTGTTTTTTTTTCTTGTATGTCCAATGTTAATTAAACTCAAGAAAACTTTTAAATAAAAACATATATGAAATGTGTTCTGTTGCGTAGTGAATGGAACAGAATTCAGATTATAATCATTCGGGTTTGATACTGTGAAAATAATAACACATTGAATTATTACCTACATTAATTACAGATATATTATATCTTTGGTCGTACATTATTTGACCTTATGTCGTATATGAAATTGGTATTAAAGGAAAAACTCCAAACGCCACCAATATCCATATACTGATAAGCTAGGTCTGGATACAAAGATGCTCCTCACACACTTTGAAATAAATTTTCCTTTAGTTTTTATAAATTTTTCCTCGTGTAAAATAAGCGTTTGTCACATTAAATCTTGTAATTTATTTTTCTTATGTATAAATGTATCAGTTTTTTTTCTCTTCATGCTTTTTATGTTTGCTTATAAGTGCTTGTCACTTTAAATCTTGTAGTTTATTTATATGTATCAGTGTGCCGAGCGTTGGCAAGTTTTTGTAAATAATTAAATTTAGAAAGGACTCATACTCTACATACTCATAAAAAAAAAACTATTAATATCCTAATCCTTGTATCTTTCTTCTTTGTTGTAGCTGTTAGTATGTTTGTCGTTCTCCGGATTTATACATTTTGTGCTGTCATGTTTTATTTACTTTGCTCTGTATCATATTTTTGAAGTTATACTTCTTTAGGCGCGTTAAGAAAAATTGATGAGAGTGAAATTTTACGATGCGCGCGCACCGTGACCCAAAATTAACAGAATGAAGTTGCCCACGGAAGATGCTACGGCATTGGACATAATTTAAAAACAACATTCGAATAATAATAGAATTTTTGTTACACTTAATTTAAGAGAATAATAATAAATATTTATTTATTAAATTTTTCAAATGTAAACTGAACTTTATTGACTATAATGACTCCTTTTCCAGTCTTTGATTATTTAATTGTAATTAATTATTTGCATGCAATCAAAAACTATTTTTAATAATGCCAAAGAAGTATAACTTCTTACGCGCGTACATAAGTACACGCACCCTTTTGTTTAGTGAAACTTTTTGTGGATACATCCAATGTGTTTATTGTATAGAGATGTATCTGTTTTGTTTCCCAAATAAATAAATAAATACAAAAATACCGTAGGTACATTTATTATGTACTAATTCCTGTATTACTAAACATATTATTAAATCAACGGACAGCCCTTACACATTCTGACCTCCATTAAAATGCATTAATGTTGGCCTTGCTCTTTGTCGAACGCCATCTTTCGGCCGTTTTATTACGACGACTCATCTCCTCCGTTAGTCAGAACTGGTCTTGCTTCCTATGAGCACAGGATGTTGCTCCACATACATAAGTTTAATGGCTACTGATTATTACGACATGTCGATTTTAATTCACGAGAGAATTATATTATGAAATTATTACGTTGTTGGAGTAGTGATTTAAAATATATTTCGACTCCTGTGTTAAGAGTATATGTACAAGTAGGTTTGTTTAATTCAATTTTGAATGTTAGCTTTTTGGTTATATTTTAGTGCGGGTTATATGTGTTTTTAATGCAAATAATAATAAAAAACTTTAGAGGTGTCAAGGGACACCCGGATGGAACGAAATTCATTTCGATTAATTTATATGTTAATTGGTATCATAACAGTATGATAGATTATCTCGACACCAATCTTACGACGAAAAAAAAAAGCCAACATCACGAGGTATTCTCAGGCGGTCACCCATCCAAGTACTGACCTCGCCCGACGTTGCTTAACTTCGGTGATCGGACGAGAACCGGTGTATAATAGCAAATAGCAAAAAAGTGTCGTAACAACTTTTCGTAAGAATTTTTTCCGTCTAGCCCCCTTTCACAACGCGCGATAAGGAACTTCGTTCCAAAAACTATATTCATGACAGTAGTAGACTGTAACCGCTATAGCTCCATGCTAGGGAGTCTTATTTAGGATTATTACTGTGGAGGTTAAAAAAAATTGTAATTACTGTATATTTCTATACTATATGTAAAAAGACGTTTGTTTAGAAATATACATAGGTAGAACGCTTTATCAAAGTTTAACAAAGCTAAAAATTTAATATAGTTAATATAAAAATATCTACTAAATAAGTACGCGCATCATTGAGTACTTAGTTATTCTACCGAACCATTGATCAGACAGATAACACTTTAACATGTAATCAGTAGTTAAAATGCCAGATTGTTAACATACAACATATCAAAGGCTCCGCTAACTATAACTACATTAAGCAAATATAGAGTTTATGCAAATGTAATAAGGGTTATTATTTCTTAATGATAATTATAAAAATCGTGCTCACGGTAGCCGAAATCAAGGGTCAGGGATCAAACGTGATCGAAAGCTGATATTAGATAGGCGAATGACGCATGCGTGAATGAGATATTAGTTAAGTAAACTGACTATGATGAAACGCTTGTCATGTATGGCCATTTGCATCTGATAACAGTATGATAAATGCGATTTAAATATTGTTAAATGATACATTTAGTTCCGAGAAATTGGATGACACGACTATCCAAATGATCGTGTCACCCAGGTTTTCAGAGCCTTGAGAGATCTCTTCGAACAGCGCAAATGCTAGTTGATATTAAATGGAAATTGATGAGATTTAAATTAATACAACAAATAAATTTTTATGTCATTTTAAGGAGAGTGAAGTTAGTTTTAAAACGATCTTGTCTTTTGTTATAAAGAGTTCAACGCTGCTACTTGATGTACGTACTAGATTAAGTATACGTTAATCTTTACTATAATGCGTTTAATATAAAAATAAAACGCTTTATATCGAGAATTTTGTAAAAAAACGATGTATCATATGAAATTACTCAGAATAAGCACCCCGCCCTAATAAATCACGCAAGTTAAAATAATAAGCAATATAAATGAAGGTACAACACTTTCTACACGGTGAAAGCCTGAAATCGCCGTACATCAAGCGTGAATCTGCCAGTATCAGTTGGACCATTAAAATTATCTCGGCGACCACGTCAAGTCTAATCTCTTCAAGGTTTTGTAGTTGTCGTCCAGTTATAGTGATAATGTGAAATATTACAACTACTGTAGGTAAAAAATTCTTAAATGTTGCGCGTTGCGATTGAATGATAAATGATTAACATTTAGTTGGGGATAGATAAAAGTTGAAGAAAAATAGATTTCTTTTTCTACAAATTTGCCAACCCATCCTACCAACTATGTATATATATATGAAAAAAAAAAAGGGTGCGTGTACTTATGTACGCGCGTAAGAAGTTATACTTCTTTGTCATTATTAAAAATAGTTTTTGATTGCATGCAAATAATTAATTACAATTAAATAATCAAAGACTGGAAAAGGAGTCATTATAGTCAATAAAGTTCAGTTTACAATTGAAAAATTTAATAAATAAATATTTATTATTATTCTCTTACATTAAGTGTAACATAAATTCTATTATTATTCGAATGTTGTTTTTAAATTATGTCCAATGCCGTAGCATCTTCCGTGGACAACTTCATTCTGTTAATTTTGTGTCACGGTGCGCGCACATCGTAAAATTTCACTCTCAATTAATTTATTCATCTACTTTAGCATAAGGGGTATGTCGGAATAATCGGGAAATTAAGTGTTTCTGTCCAAATAAAATATACTAGGAATTTCATTATATGATAAAGGGGCAAAGGAGCCTACAGAACAGTCATAAAGCTACAGCAACCCGATACTGGACTCCCTTTTTATGCCAGCCTCTTTTCTTCTTTGTAATTTCAGAATAGTAATGTTACTTTAGATTCGCGATACTATAAAATTTTAAATCGCTTTAACATTGTTTGTGGAAGTACAGCCTTACCATGCTGTCAGACACAATAAATAAACAAGTGCTTTGAACTTGCCGCCTCAGTTAATTTAAAGTCCACTCATTTGGGCACCCAATTAAGTGAATATTGCACTCACGAAAAACATTCTTAGTTCTTCAAAATTTTTCATTTCTACTGTCCACTTTTTGCAGTCATGATACTGGCTGTTAAATATTTTTGTGTTTTGTTGGGGTCGTCATATATTTAAATATTATTTGTTTTATGGTGCCAATACGGGCCACCCCAAAGCAGCGAGTACATTTATATTACATACATAACAATATATGTAATATAGAAAGGTAAATTCAACAAAAAATCTTCATTTAACGGTAAAAGATAATATTTACAAAATAATAAACTGTAATATAACGGTATGTAGATGTTAATAATTAAACTTTTAAGAGATTTAATTGATAATTTAATTTATTATAATTAAAAATACATACGTGTTCCGAGATTGGTGTTTAGTACACTCATTTATCATTGAATTATGACGATAAATTAAGTTAAAATATCAGGAAGTAACCTTTAAAACAGAGCAGTGTTGGCCTAGCGGCTTCAGCGTGCGACTCTCATCCCTGAGGTCGTAGGTTCGACCAGCTGTGCATCGTAGATGTGCGCATTTAACATTTGCTCGAACGGTGAAGGAAAACATCGTGAGGAAACCGGCCTCAGACCCAAAAAGTCGACGGCGTGTGTCAGGCACAGGAGGCTGATCACCTTCTTGCCCATCACGTTGAGAAATGATCAGGAAACAGATACATATACTGAGGCCCAACCTAAAAAAGTTGTAGCGCGACTGATTTATTCATTTTATTTAACAGATAAAAATAGGGGTCGGCTAGTATTATCCCGTATATAATATAAATGAACAATATGTAATACTTCAAGAACAATAATTTGAATGTTGTAAAAAATTCTTGGTTTTAAAACTCTTTGTGCCACATTGTGTGAACAGTGTAAAATATAACTTGTGTTTTATGAGGAATACTTTAAATGATTTAACCTATATCGTAACTGATTTATGAATATTGCTCTACAAAGGAATCACTTATTTACTTCAGGTTTCTAGTTTTGATGTTTATGTTAATTAAATAAATAATTTAAGGTATGAATTCCTGTAAATATAGATACAAGGAGATAACATACTTCTGGAGCAGTGAAAATTTTTGGGAATTTCAACACCAACCCGAAAGAATAATTGTTTAGCTGAGCGTCGAACTCAGGATCTCTTGAGAATTGAGCCTGTCATTACTGACCAAAAGAGGATAAGATTATAGATATTTTAAGACATATATATCCTATTTTGCTTTAAAAATAAGCTTAGGAGTCCTTGTTTTCCTATTAAACCTTTTGACAATTCCTTTGCAGGACCATCCTAGGTTCTAGAATGTGTAAGTAAAGTCATTAATTTACCCCTGTAATTGATGATGATTGGGAATGTATTAATTTTTTCTAATTTTACGAATAAAAAAATTTATTTCGTAAAATTGTCCCTACCCACATAGTTCCTAAGAACTAAATACTTTGTAATAATGTGGGTAGACAACAACAAAAATGACGTTAATCAGATGGTGACATCCAGAACTTCGTGAGTAGTGACAGCTGATTTGATGGACCTAATTTGAACTATAAATTTAAATATTAAGGTTTGAATTTCATTAATTTATCACAAGTGTGGCATCATATGTGCGGGAATTAATACCATCTTAGGTACGCATCCGCGCACGCATTATGTTAAATATCGTTATTGAATTTAATACGCATGTGTTATTGTACTACACTTAAGTACACTATCACAGACACTACAATTATTAATCAGTCTAGCATCTCTACTCATCTCTCATTTTTTCTGTTCCTCTGACAAGATAATGAGCTTTCTGTCCCTGACATATATATATATATTGTGTCTTAAACATTCCGGTTATCTTATTATGTTTAATGTCATGTTTTATACAAACACTGCTTAAAATGTACTGGTTGTTTAAACAGGTACAATATATGTTTCCGATGTTATCGTAACCTATAAATTAATAAAGAAGTATCGTTAATTACACACAACAAAGTCTTAAACTGCTAATAAATGCATCAACTTATATGACTGAGTCTAAATTAGTGGCTCGAATTTATGTTGGTCTAACGTTTTATAGTTTATAAGTGCTATTAGTTGTGGAAGAGTAATTTATGATCTAAAGATATTTATGTCTAAAACACATGAGACTATTGCATTGACTGTTTTTTGTGTCTGATGTTTATCGTCGAGTTTTTGGCAATACCCTAATTTCCTTTACGAACAACTTACAAGGGCACAAGAGAGTTCAAACACACGCCATTTTCCCGAAGTGGTAAGCATAGGTTGCTTTGCTACAGTCCTGACATACCAGCTATCGCTTCATGACACCATGCATGCTCTTCTGTTATGGTTGCTTTTAACTTGTCTCTTCTCTAGTAGGTCCTAGATTTGGTCCAGGTATGTATGACAAGGCGTACCCAAGTCGTCTCTTTATATGATATGTATTTTTAAAATATTGGTAATAGTTAATACTCGGAACAAACGCAGGCTGCAATTTCCCCGTACTAGTAGACTATATAAAGTAGTAATTCTTTTTGGGAAAAGGGATACTCTTCTTCAATAAAATCCCAGAGGCTCTTTTATCTCTGCCTTTTAAATTTAAGAAATGTATTAAAGACAAGCTGTGTAAAAAGGCTCACTATAAAGTTAACGATTATCTAGTTGATAAAAGAGCCTGGGACTAGTGCTAGACAGGCTTCTTCTAATTAATTTGCGATATTTGTTTTAAAATAAGTGTTGTTTGATGATTTGCTATTTTAAAAGAGTAACGAGAGTTTTTTACTGTCTTCTTTGCCGATGAGTAGGGATGTCTACAGATTCAAATTTAATGACGTGGAATAAGTGATACCTGTATCTTATATTCCATAATAAACATATTTAATTTTATTTATTTTTATTTATTTAGTTGAAGACATATGACGTGCTCCCATCACCAAGCGAAAGCACCGAGACTTTTATTTATTCAAAATAATAGCATTGTAGCCATTGTTAATAATAATGATAAGTAACGTAAGTTTACCTTAAAGTAAGTTTAAAGTAAGTTTGTCTTTGAATATGAACTCACGTGTGAAGGTACCTTACAATAGAAGAAAGCTGATCGAATGGACCAGTTATGGAATCTAACTATGAAATTTCATTGAAACAAAAAACAAGTCAGTATCAGTTTCACTGACACGCCTTGTTAGGGATACTACACATATGTTCTAATTCCGGATTAACCATAAACTTCGACTTTTCTTCGTGAGCCTTAAACATATTATAAGTTACAACTTGTTGTTTGAGGCCTCATTCTATATAAACGGTATTTTAATATTAGAAAGCGTTCTTTGCTTTAAAAAAATACTGTTTCGGCTGGAATCGAACCCGGGTAATACGCAATCAGTATCAGTAATGCTTACAGACTTACAATAATCGAACCATTTCTTTTTATTTCATACCCCAGGAAGACTACCATTGTTATAAGCAAAATATATACCAATTCTTGAAAGGCCGACAACGCACTTGCGAGCCATCTGTCAGTTTGAAATGTGAGTGTCCATGGGCGGCGGTATCAGGTGAGCCTCCTGCCCGTTTGCCTCCTATTACATTAAAAAAAAAGTTGCTACAGACTCAACCTTGCTTCATACAACGCTGCTAATAAAAACATTTCTAATCTATTATGTATGTTGGCCGTAAAAGAAACAATTTTTTGCGAAGGAATATAAAAGGAATGACTTTTCCGTTTGGTTGACACTGTCATAAAACTTGTATTGTCTATGTTTCAATAGAACTCGATTTGAAAGTTACATCCGTAACATAGATTTGATTTTTAACTTCCGGCGAGCTTTCATACCATAAATACAGCTAAAAAGTTTTAAATGTATATGGGATACTTTTTTATCTATCAACTAACTGACATTTTCCTGAAACAAACAGATAACTAAACGTTTTTCCTCTTAGAAAATCTTGAATAACATTTTTTCTTGTTACATTATTTAATTCATTAATTACTCGCTATGCCTTTTGGTTTCACTGTGGTCATAGCGTAATGTAATAGCTTTATTCGAAAATATAAAATGTGACAAAAAGTAATTTAGATATTTATTTTTCAGTATCAAAATGAAAACTGCAAAAATGTAATTCATAATCATTTTAAATTGAAGACTTGTCTTAAGTAGCTTGTATTATGAATTCATATCATAAGATCAATAAAACCGAAATTCGTCTTTGTTACGTAAATATCGAAACGATCAGATAACGGGTAACGGCTCGTTGGAGAGTGCGATTTTGTTACTGTCATACGGGTTGGTCATGCATGAGTTGAAATGCCACTTACGATTTAACTAATTTTTTACACCTCGACTCTTCGGTGGATATGACGAAATATTAAATGATTGCACGAGGCAAATTAGGACAATGAAGCGGCGGAAACAAAGAAAATTTGGTATATTTTTTAAATCTATAGATTACTAGCTGATCCGGCAAACGTCGGTTTGCCATGTTTATCATTTATAATAAAAAATAGGGGTTGATCGTAGAGGGGTGCAAATTAAGTGTTGTATGTATTTTTTAATGTTGTATCATAAAAAAATAAAAAATACTAAAAATTTATCTAAGAATTTAAAAAAAAATCAGGGGTAGACTAACCTTGACATTTAGGGGGATAAAAAATAGATGTTGTCCGATTCTCAGTTATACCCAATATGCACATAAAATTTCATGAGAATCGGTCAAGCCGTTTCGGAGGAGTTTAACCACAAACACCGCGTCACGAGAATTATAGATATTATATATTAGATTAGGTATAAATCTTAAATAGTTTTACGTCTTAAGTAAAAGCAATATGTATTGCATTCTTTGATTAGTTATTTAGGAATTTGCAATTCAATGGTAGAAGAAACAATACCAGATTTCCAGTGGCTTTTTAGGTCTGGGCCTCAGATTTATGTATCTGTATCATGATAATTTGTAGGCAAGTAGGTGATCACTGATCAGCCTCCTGTGCTTGACCCCCGCCGTCGACTTTTAGGGTCTACGGCAAGCCGGTTTCCTCACGATGTTTTCCTGCGCCGTTCGAGTGAATGTTAAATGCGCACACAGACAAAAAGTCCGTTGGTGCACAGCCGGGGTTCGAACCTAAGAACTTCAGGATGAGAGTCGCACTGTGAAGCCACTAGGCTAAATGCACTGCAGAAGAAACATTATTTTTAGATAAACAAAATATCTGAACAATTATTTAAATAATAAAACAGTTCCAACTATCTTTTATCTTGTTTGTTTTCGCGTGCGAATAACAGTGCCATGTAAAATATTGTTAATAATAAATGTTTAAAGGTAAATGCGATTTCGGCGTCTTTTGAAATATTTTTAATTTTATAATTGTTGTTGATATTATTAAATTTGATTGACCTATAAGTATTTGTTTTAAATTAAGAATAATTGTAAAATGGGATTCATTTATAAAAGTTATGACAAGACAATCTGTAAGTTGGATTTCCGTACGTGCACTAATTGTTATATATTACTAGCTGCCCCCGCGAACTTCATTTCTCCTTAATGCCTAGCCTACCTTTTTAGTACATACCAACATGGAACATTTTGCTATGCCGGAATGAAAACTTTTTACGTTTTTCTGTGATTTTTCTCTATATAAACCTCAGAGTTCAAGTTATTAGTTCTTAACTAACAAATAAAAAAAGAGGTTGATCGTAGAGGGTAGATAAAAATGTGGGGTTGTTTGTATTTCTGCTGTATCTTAAAAAAATTAAAACAAAAAAAAATTGTCAAAAAAGTAACAATTTTTTTTGGAATGGACACCCCTTATCACTTAGGGGTTTGAAAGATAGATAGTAGCCGATTCTCAGACTTACTGAATATTAATAAAAAAATCATAAGAATCGGTCGAGCCGTTTCGGAAGAGTATGGGAACGAACATTGTGACACGAGAATTTTATATATATAGAGATACTAGTGGACCCCACAGACGTTGTCCTGCATGATATTTCAACCGATTAAGATATTGAACAAAGTATGAAAGTACCGACTGCAGCGCCATCTGTCGGGCTGATTTGTGAATCTAAACCATTTCCAGATCCCCTTGAAGACACACAAAAAATTTCATCAAAATTGGTCCAGTCGTTTAGGAGGAGTTCAGTCACATACACACGCACACAAGAAATATATATATTAAGATATATAGAGATATATAATCTTTAAAATGACACAAGTCATATTAATCAGTTCCTGAAGAGCCTTGAAAAACTTTTAAGCCTCAATCAATCGAACAATATATATTCGTTATTACTTTTGCAATAATAAATCTGTGGAGTAATTGCAATTAATGAGACCATTTCTGAGTCACCAGCGGGGGTCTGATTCTTCAATGGCCTTATCATATCGTAAGGTCATTTCAACCTGCCAAAAATTACAAAATTACTTAAGGATCTTTTAGTATCAGATTTTATGCGACCACTCATAGTTTTGGAGTGTGAAAACCAGCATCTATTGGATTACACCACGATACTAAAATCCATCCATAAATAACCAGGCTTTCCAAATCTGTCTCAAATGTCTTGTTCTATTACGGAATAGAGAAAATTGTTTATGACTGAATCAATTCGGTGCCTTTTAATTTCATATAACAGAGGTGATTCCCGTAAACCAGAAGAGTGACGGATCCAGAGTATAATTATGATATTACCATGCTGGTTTCCTCACAATTCCTTCATATCAAGGGCGAAATTCGCATTTCCATCACAGTATAACTTGCTACACTAAGCTTGTGTTAATGAAAGCATAGTATTGTCTTTTATTGACATAACTTATACACATTTAAAGAAAACAGATTTACCGGATTGAAGTTTTGTCTTACGGTGCTTGTCACCGTGACCACGCACGCTATAAAGCACGCGAAACGTCGGAAAAAATTATGTAAAATAATTGTAAATTTATAATAATACATAACTTCAATCCGGTAAAAGTGTTTTCTTTAAATGTGTTAAAGTTATGTCAATAAAAGACAATAGTATGCTTTCATTAACACAAGCTTAGTGTAGCAAGTTATACTGCGATGGAAATGCAAATTTCGCCCTTGACATGAAGGAATTGTGGGGAAACCAGCATGTTAATATCATATACTCTGGATCCGTCGCTTCGTCAATTAAAAGGCAAGGTTTTCTTTTAATGAAAGCAGCTAGGTCTGTCCAAGTGACTAAATTATGTTAAGACTTAAAATCAGATGCTTCAATGTCATCGAAAGTAAGGTCATAGGGACAGGTCAAGGGGTACCTTCACCTCGCCTTGATCAATCACAAAACCATTCAGGCATATTGTTATAGATCCTAACGATTGCATTCTTTAATTATAGCTTTGCCTAATAGTAGGCTTGTTCTAAGCGTGAATTGATCGTTATCTATTCATGGTCGAACATGGATTAGGACACTGTTATAACAGATTATAAATAATCTGTATTAATTTTTGACATATTAACATTTCGTTGGATTGAGTACAAAGGTGACATATGATATGAAAGGCAACGGGCGACCTTATCGCTATAAGCAATATCTTCCAGGCCACTTTTCATTCAAAAAATACACAAAAAGATTGATATCTATAGATGCGAATTTCATATCTTAAAGTATAGAAAATTTATATTTTTTATTTCACGTTTCACGTTTGGCCACAATTCCACCTGATGTTTACTGAGTTGGAGAGTACGCCTATCCAGGAGAAGCCTCTTTGATTGCCGCTTAAACGAACCCATATTAAACTGTCTAGGGAAGTTGGACGGCAAGGAGTTCCACTCCATTGCTGCAGAAGAAACGACGACCCAAATCGTGCAGTGCATCTGGAGATATCAACAACGAAGGGGTGAAACTTCGGCAACTAGAAATACGAGCGTTGTTTGAAAGGGGATGACGGAATATTATTCCGTTTAGATGAAACATTTACTCGGAATTTCGTAATTGTATTGATAGAAATGATTCCATGCCGTAATCTATATCATAAGAGCTTTAAAATATCTGTACCATCACTTTGAGTAGTTCATGTCAAGTTGACACAATCGGAATCAATCGAATCGAAAGTAAAATCGATTCAGTGAAGGTCAACGACGCGTAATGTATATTGGGTACCGATCATTGATGTATTAATGATTAAATTGTTATTACCATATAACGTAACAATTTAAAGTAGTTTCCAATTAATTCGTTCATTAAATTGCTCAAATTGTGTTTTAGTAGGAAAATTCTGACTGAATTTGTTTAACTGAAAGCATAAATATAACTTTTGGTTTGATTAATACTGAGTTTCAACATCGGACGATAACGTAGAATACGAAATTCCACCCGTATCACCCCGACGTTCCATAACTGAGCGTCTTATAAGGCAGTTTTGCAGCACACCACCACTATGCGGAACCAGCTGTCTACTGAAGTATTTCTGAAGTAATTCGACTTAGGGTCCTTCAAGAAAAGAGCGTACCAATTCTTAAAAGGCTGGCAACGCACTCGCGAGCCCTCTGGCATTGAGAGTGTCCGTGGGTGACGGTATCACTTAACATCAGGTGAGCCTGATGCCGTTTGCCCTGTTCTACAAAAAAAAAATTGCAATACATATGTAAAGTAAGAAGAGAAGAAGAACTAGCCGGCAACGCACTTGTGAGCCCTTTGGCAATGTGAGTATGGCCGGCTGTATCACTTAACATCAAATGAGCCTCCCGTTTGAACCCTGTTAAAAAGAAATGTTTTAAGTACATTCATAATAAGTTTTTAAGGCCATAACAACTGTGTCAAAATATTTTAAGGTTTAGTTAACATGTTCACAGACAACAAACAATGAATGAAAACAAAACATTTTAAAGATGCATATCATCAGCGATCTTTAGTAAGTATATTATTTTGGCTAAAGGTCATCTGTAGCCAGATGTTCATTGTAATATCAAAAAACAAAGAGCGGTCATCGCTGCGCACGCGCAGATTTTATCTTGGCCGCTAGAGGGCGTTACGAAAACCACTTACCTATCGGATGCCATCGCCGAACTATGTTATCTTGGCTATTAATTTAAATGCGGTTCACATTAAGAACCTATACTCATATTTGGCCTTTATATATAAAACTAATGTATCTTACGAAATACGTGGTATGCTAATAACTTTCAATATAATTGTGCTGAAATTATAATTTCAAAACTTCCCACTTTTAAAACAATTGAACATACTATCGACGTTCTCAATTTGAATTTGTGACTACAGATCTCTTGCTAACACGTGTTTTCTAATATAGATGTTACTATAAAAACAATACGTAAATTTTGACTACAAAAATGGGTATAATTTTCTCTACTACCAGTGAGAAGCCTGGATGAGTCGCTAATATGAAACGTGGGGTATGTCGTTAAACTGCGTTAAACTATTGATTTGAATTTAATTAATATTTTTATTTATTTATTCACACTTTATTGCGCAATATAAAACATTTATCAAATAAAAATATGATAAAAACAGTACATTATTTTTGTGTAGGAATTCAAATATATACCTACGTTAAAATAAAATAAAAAAAATAAAAAATAACGTCGACGCAAATAATTAAACACACACTTTTAAATATATCTTAATATACATTAATGTGTTATGGAATGGTTAATGCCACGTTCACAATCTTCTTCTTCTTCTGTGAACTGTTGAGAAAATCATTGAATCATTAAATGTCTGTTAAAATTCACAAAATAATGATAACATTTGAATAATGAAATGAACTAAATCTATTTAACAAACAGATCATATTTCTATCCAACTATGGAATCTATGAATGAATAATTTCTGATGACACCAAAAGCCTATAAATCAAGTACTTAAGTCCACCTCTTAACCTTAATGTTAGTTGTCATTTATTTTCTTGTCTCTATTCCTCTTAGGCTATTCAAATAGAGCCATAAATAGCTTCAAATCAAAGAGATCGTAAATTATTAGCATTAGCGGTATTTAGCATGCTATATGCTAAATACGTCATAGTGATTGACATAGTATGAGAAATTTTATGGGTAAAATGATTACTGAGTTAGAATTAGGTTTATTTATGAACTGAGAATAACTTCGGCTTAAACAAGTATTTATTCGTGTTTCATAGACACTGTTTATTGAACAGAACAAAATAAGAGCATGTTGACACTGGGGGAAGAAAATACTAGAGCTAGACTTGCGTACCCATAACTGATATATAGCAAAATTTTTTAATAAAAAAAAAGGGTGCGTGTACTTATGTACGCGCGTAAGAAGTTATACTTCTTTGGCATTATTAAAAATAGTTTTTGATTGCATGCAAATAATTAATTACAATTAAATAATCAAAGACTGGAAAAGGAGTCATTATAGTCAATAAGTTTACATTTGAAAAATTAATAAATAAATATTTATTATTATTCTCTTACATTAAGTGTAACATAAATTCTATTATTATTCGAATGTTGTTTTTAAATTATGTCCAATGCCGTAACATCTTCCGTGGGCAACTTCATTCTGTTAATTTTGTGTCACGGTACGCTCTCATCGTAAAATTTCACTCTCATCAATTTTTCATAGCGCGCCTAAAGAAGTATAACTAAAAAAAAACAAAATTTGTGGCAGCTTTATATTTTACGCTACTTTGGATGGATTTATGTTACATATATTGTCGTCACTGCTAAGGCAGTAATTAAGGAATATATATAATAGTTACACACTATTAGATGACATTAAAAAACATTGATTACGTAATCTGAACCAATAAAACATGAATAATAATTAATACAAATGCAGAAAGAGATCAAATACTAGATTGTAAATATCAGATGCTATCTGTATTATCTATTTGCTGTGCATTCTAGACCTGTACAAACATTGTATGGGCCGCATTCCTTCAAACTTCTCGCTACAGCTCATCAATTTAGTGTATCTTTGACAAATCGCCAAGTATCAGACATGGGATGTTTCCATTAGTTACAGTAGTTTTGAAACTTAACTCTTAATAATAAAATGATAAACATGGATTAGTTTTAATATTACATTCTGTTTATATAAAAATCATTGTTTTATACATTATTCACGGAAGAGAATTCGGTTGTACAACACAGGGATGCCCTAGGGACTATAATATCATTAGTAACTATAAAATTTTGTCGTGTTTAAATAAAAAAATAAAAAAAGGTGTTACATTACGTGAGTTAACACGATCTGATGAATGAATTTTATAATTTGTTTTAAAATGACAATACGGTAAGGATTTAGTAGCTGTTAATAAAAAATCATAAATGTCTTATAATCGTGAATTACTAGAAATGTTTTGTCACGTTCACTAAGGTTAGGATAAAAATCAATTACTATTTGATGTTTTTATTATTAATAAATTAAATTACGTGTAGTCAATGTTAATTTTAATATGTTATTATATTACTTATATTACTTCTATAACGTATATTACTTATATTAATTATATTACTTATATAACTTATATTACTTATTGCGAGCGATTTTTTATTACTAGTAATTTCTTTGCGGCAATCTAGAAGTCGAATTTTCAGGAAATCCTTTGCTACGTTAATATAGAATTAAGAGACAAAAACACAAAATTATTACCAATGTAAATGTCTTACAAAAACATTAATCAAACTGTATTCTCGGAAATGAATTTTGAAAATGATTTCTCAATGCACCTATGAGTAATACACAAAACAGATAAAAATTAACTGTATTCTCTGCCAGACGTGAAAAAAAAGACAATTGAAACTGTCACATCCATACGATGTTGGTGGATGATAAATACATGATGCAAATCAGTGCACTTTATTAATATATTTTATTGTCATTGTTTTAGAAGGTCAGTTAAACTCAAACTAAATGTATTGGGAATTCATACTTTTATAGTTTATGAAATTATACTTCTTTAGGCGCGTTATGAAAAATTGATGAGAGTGAAATTATACGAAGCGCGCGCACCGTGACAGAAAATTAACAGAATGAAGTTGCCCACGGAAGATGCTACGGCATTGGACATAATTTAAAAACAAAATTCGAAAAATAATAGAATTTATGTAACACTTAATGTAAGAGAATAATAATAAATATTTATTTATTAATTTTTCAAATGTAAACTGAACTTTATTGACTATTATATGATTCCTTTTCCAGTCTTTGATTATTTAATTGTAATTAATATTTTGCATGCAATCAAAAACTATTTTTAATAATGCCAAAGAAGTATAACTTCTTACGCGCGTACATAAGTACACGCACCCTTTTTTTTAAATTTAAATCGAACTTTAATTTAATTTCATTATTATGTTTAACAAAATTTTGTTGTAATTTCATTCATTACCGTAATAAACAAAACTAGAACAGTCAAAAATTTTCTGTAAATATAGAGACAAGAGAATTTGAATAAATTTGATAATGGAACAATAAAACACTTTCAAGAAATAGAGCACTATATAAAGCGCTAATACCTATATAATTCTCGTGTTTGAGCGCCAGTATTGTTGTTACGAGTTGGTTACGACAGTCATTGTATGTTAAGCGGACACTTCATCTTTCAAGCCAAGCTTTAGCGGATTTATTGTCGGGCGCGCCCCTCTTGTGACACGACCACGATAAAGGCTATCTAGCCATAAAATAGTAAAGGAATGGTTAAGCTTAATATCATTTGCCTTGTTTTTTATTATGCTACGTATACAGTCGAAATAATGTTTAGGACAATTGGTTTTCTATATCTATATTTACTATGTGTGAAGTATTTAGTTGTTATACACATACAAACAATATATTATTTAAATTAACATATTTTCGTTTCGTCGTGTTGGTGATAATTTATTTATTTAAATAAAGAATGTATCTATTTGTTATATAAAAGTAGTACGAACTGTCATGTATTCTAACATATGTATAAGTATATATTTCTAGTAGCGATAAATTGTTAAGAAATTTTTTGATACCATCATTTTTAAAAATCTTTTAAAAAGCTTATCTCTTAAAAGGCCGGCAGGCGGCAACGCACTTGCGAGCCTTCTGTACTTAACATCACGTGAGCCTCCTGCCCGTTTGCCTCCTGTTAAAAAAAACTATGGTTTTAATGTCGTTATGAATTCTTAATGAAATTATGAATTTAAATGATCTCTTGTACTTTTACGATAGCTAACAAGAGTCTTCGGGAGCGTTCAAGTAATACGTCACGCAATTTTTGGAAATTGACCCCCTCCCCTTCATGTAACGCGCCGTAACGTTTTTCTGTACCCAATAGTAAAACGTTTCGTGACTACCCAGTGACTCTTTATACATAAAAGTTACCATTTATGTGGTGTAAAGTACCGGACAGTCGTAAATAATATTAACAATAACGCGTAATTCAATCCCCGCCCCGCATCGTAACGTTTTACAAAAGGACCCCCCCTCAAATTCGTTACGTAATACTTGAACGCTCCCTTAGTCAGTAAGTCAGTTTTGTTTGTAAAATTCTTACAAATACACCCTTTACCGTGATGGGGCTATCTCCAGCTGATTGAATTAAAGCCAACGTCATTGTCGAGATAGTCGTTGTGAGGTTACGATAACAACTAACGGACTATGCCTTGACAATAAAACGGGAATTTACATTTTATCACATTGCAGATAATATAGATAAGGGAAAATGTTAACTTTCTCACCTTTGATACAAGCGACATTAGAAATATCATTTGAAGCAAAAATTTAAATTCTTATTAACTAGCTGAATATGAAAATGTAAGACTAAATTTCTTATTTAAAACGACAACGATGCTTTTCGGTGCCTGTTTTCTACTGTGGAATGCCTGTTACGTGATAGTAGTGATATCACATTTATTAGTGCAGTTATATAATTCAAATAAAGAAAGATATATCAAGACTTTTAGACGCTTAGAATTTGTACACATACAGAAATAATAAAGCTCAAGGTGATTTTAAGTATTTCCTTATTTTTTTAAAAGCCTTTACACTAGAAACTCGAACACCTCAACAAAGGTGTAATAAGTTTTAACCCAATCTAGTTAACAATGGACGATAAACTATAATTTAATAAATTCACTAGATGCTTTCATCAGTTTTTAACAATGCTCCCGCGCAGCTCACCTCTGACCTGACACGTGCGGTTTTGATTGGTTGAACGATCGTTAGGTAATACTCGATTCTGAATCATTCGTGTGCATAAAAGTTCTATGTTCAGTTATGGTTTCAACTTTTAATGTTGCTTGTTAATGATGAAAAGTCTTGTTTAATTCGATTTTAATATTTCATAAGACCCCGTTGTGGTATATTTGGTGCGACATAATACAATGTATTACGTCTTTAAGTGCTTAGTGATAATTGTCAATCTTTAATGTGTATAATTAGGCGATCGTCAAATGTTTTTTGTGTAAAAATTCTGTTTTACGACATATGATTCGTGTTATTTTTTGATAGGATTTGAGGGGGGCAAACAAGGCTACTGGCGCCCAAGAACGACACTAATCGCAGCTCACGGACACTCGTTTTAGGTTCGTAAGCAGTCTTTTAGGGAGGAATACCCTTTTTTATACACAATTGGAGGTCGATACGCCCTGGGAAGAATCCCACACATAGTCGATTCCACAGTTCGCTAGTTAGCAAAAGAAACTGTCTTGTGAAGCTTTTTAATACCTCCATCTTTTAAGCTAAACTTTGGTCTCACTTATATATTAGTTTGATATAGTTTCCTAATTTATGCTTCTACAGAAGAAACATTAACGTAAACTGAACTATCGATCGTATAATGAGGCTACGCATTCTAAAACGTATGCAAAACAAATCAAAGATTGATCGATATTAGCCAACATTATCTCAATGTGCCTCGAGATTTGAGACGTTTAATCAATTTTCATTGCGTGTTTTCATTGCAATGAATGCAAGTAATGCACAACACATTAAATAAAATATTCAATGTATTGGATTTAAAAATGCTTCGTTGATTTAAAGTTATATCTATGTGATATAACAAATATGACACAAACAACGGCCATTGATGCACAATTTATTTAATTTTATTTAGGTAGCTTTTATAAAAATTTCAATACCCAATGTATAATAATTAACAAAGAATTATCATGAACCCTGGTATAATATAATACTTATACATTATGGTGTGTCTGTATGTGTGTGCGTGTTTGTGAGTGTTCTATTAACAACAAGTAAGCCCTGTGCATATATATCAAGATTTTACTCAATTCGACAAAAAATTACACAATTGTTACTCGTAGTGATATTCATTAATACAGGAATAATATGTATACATATACATTATACACTATATATGTATACAATATTATGCATTACCCTCAACAAAATTTATAAAATAAGTACCTATCTATTACGAACTTTGGCATATTTAAACATAATAATCATTGAATTTTTTATTTAGTTTGAATAAATAAAGTATCATTTTAAATTACCAGGTGGTGTGTTCAGAGGTTGAATGTGAACGTTGGCTGTGTTACATTGTGCTCTATATTTTGACCCTTAATCGAAATCCTATATTGACCAGAGGCTGATCATCTGAGATTAATGAAACAGATTTTTTTTATATAGAACAGGGGGCAAACGGGCAGGAGGCTGAAGTAATGATAATAAATGATACCCCCGCCGGACACTCTCAATTTCACCAGGGCTCGCGAGTGCGTTGCCGGCCTTTTAAGAATTGGTACGCTCATTTCTTGAAGGAGCATAAGTCGAATTGGACCGGAAATACAAAAACTAAAGGCAATCTATAAAGTGCTGGCGCCATTGTTGCCTAGAACATCCCCCGATATACACCAAGCTATATGTCATGTATAATAGGAAATGCGCTCACGTGCGGCCTTCGACCGACAAGCATTGTTCCGTGACATTTTAGCCTTGCTAATGACAAGCAATTTCGATTTTGAAACTGAGCACATTAGATGAATTTATATTGTGTTTTAATTTGATCTAAATAGCTCAGATGTTGAATAGAGAATTCCTGAGATAAACGTGATTGCGTATGCAATTAAAGTTGTTTTGATTGGTGTATTCTGTCTAAACAACAATAAGAATATACAGATAAAGAAAAACCATACTTCACATTTGTGTATTAAATAAAAATGAAAGTACCCACAAGGATCTCAATGTGGATACTCAACGGTCTACATACCCTACACCAATTATAAATAACTTAACTAATTATTATGACATTATGTTATTGTTCTTATTATAATTGACATTGTGAAAATTAAAAATTTATATGATATTTGCATACCTATTTATGTATGGCTGATTGTGCGGATTTTTGAAGTTGATCGATCTAATTGTATCACATCTTGGAAAATAAACGATTTATTATTACATATTATTATTACATAACCATGTGAATGCTGAGGCAATTTAACTTCTTGACACGCCTAGAGAGAACTAAACTATTTGAGTTATTAAACCTAGTGTAGTGAATATGGTGCGGTATCTCGTACACACGTCGAAACATTATAGAACACTAAAACTGTTAATGAACATTACCTTAGTTTAAGCTATTCACTAGTATTGTAAAAAATTAAGTCAACATAATATTACTTATTAGCCATTAATTATTGTACAGGATTTTAATTCATGTAAAGTCGAACTCGCTTTTGTGAACTTTATTCTAGAAAAAATCTCCACGATTCGGTAAATCTGTTGGGGTAAAGGGTAGAATTGAAAAGAAAATAGCATAATAACAATTAAATATACGGTAATATTATGGAACAGATTCGTCTATACAGCTTGTATTATAATTATTTTCAGCCTAAAATTTGCGTCTTTATCGTTCTTAAAGTTCTTTGCTATCAGACAAAAGTGACTTGACAATACTTCTTCTCTGAAGGATGGTGTAGATAAAAAGTGAAGGTGTGGTTAAAATTGAACATATAATTAAAATACCTTCATATTATTTATTCGTATAAAAAACTAGCTAACTCTGCAAATATTGTTTTACAGTACATATATCGCTATTAAAAATGAGTAAGTATCGGTGAAAAATCAAATTAAAAAAAAACAAAAAATTACTGATTCTGAGACGATAAAATATATAGAAATCAAGGTCACGTCAAGCTCGGAGGTTTTAGTTACAAACACTGACACGAGAATGTTATATACATTATACATAGATAATAAACTGCCTAAAACGGCACAACGTTTTGTCGATTTGAGTGTAGTACAAACTGGGCGTCTTTATTACACACGCATCAACTCAAGGTCGTGCATCTATGACAGTGCACAGATACAACCGCCTTCGAAGGTAACGGTAACATCTCTGATGTTAATCTCGTCATCGCGGGCTAAGTGTCAGGCTGGCTGTCAAACGGCATGTCACAAAACGTGCTATGACAATGACAGCAACAGAATGTCAACATTGTCGTGTATTGATGAAACTATTTTTGTTCATAGGATTTCTATTGATCAGTATACATAAATACATATACGTATAAATGTGATATGGTATAATAATACAAAATTAGAACCATAACGACAATACGAATCGATTGCTCTATAGGCTCTCAAAGTCGGTCAACACAACTGGGCATAGAATTTTTTATACTATATGTAAATTAGTAATATATAAACGTGTTTTAAAAGGAGACTAGTTCTTAGTTCTTTCAAACAGTCATATATTTGTGCGTGGTAACTTTCGTGCCTTAAATCTTCAATATTTATAAGCAATTAGCAGATTAATTCCAGTTCAATTAACGCATATCTAATTAACTATAAAAAGCATTCAATCAGAGCCATTAAGTCAGAGGAAGTCTCTAATGCGCTTTCGGTAGCCGACTTGAAGATGGTGTTAAGAAATAATTACCAAACGACACGCCCCTTTTGATTGCTTTCTGTGAGTGCTCATAAATCTACATTGATTTGCTGCGTAATTTCAAAACTTGCTCAAGTTCAAAGTAGTGATTGTTAGCATTCGGAATTCGAATTTGGATTGTAGTCATTGATAACGTTCGAAATTTAAATTGCGTTTAGATTATTAGTTAGTATGGAATGTTAACTAATATTACAAATTGTGCATTTTAATTTTCACGAAATTATTAAAATAAAACCCGTTTGATTAAAATCTTATACATGTTTCTATAAGTAGTACACATTAAAAGCCTTGTGGAGTAACTTCTTTTTTAAAGTACACAAATAAAGATTTAAATACTAAGAATTAATTAATTTATTAGACTTCTAATTGGATAGATATATTGTATCTTGGCGCATCGCGACGATAAAAATAACGGTACGAAACGTCGATATTGTGACTAAGTGCTCTAAATGTCTATCGGTTTACATCCTCAATTCGTTAAGACAGGACGTCGAGTAGAATGTTGGATACAAATCAACGATCGCCGGAAACGAAGTCGAGAACATCGTGTGAATCGCATTTATCGGATTTCCTCCGTATAACGAAATCCTGTGATTCGAAATTCGAATATCAAAGTAAATTTAAAGGTTTGGATTCCTAACGCCTAATGTTCGAAATTTGAAAATTGGAAAGGTCACGGAAGTTCGAAAGGATCTAAATTCAAAATACGGTAATTTCTGCTGGATGTTCGAAATTTGAAAATTGGAAAGGTCATGGATTGTTCCAAATGTTCTAAATTCAAAATACGGTAATTAAACATAATAAAAAATTAATTACGGCTGGAAATACAAAACGCATAGTTTTAACATATTAAATTAACATTTCTATTATAGTTCGTGTATCGTTTAATTTTTAATTCGATTAAATTGTGTATCATCGTTAAAATCGGGTCTTTTAAATATATCTCATCGTCAACGGTTGGTTGGTTTATCTTTTAGTAGCGTTTAGCCGGCTCGGTTACCACGTTATCTTAACTGGCATCGTGTGGGAACTCTTCACACGGACAGAGGATCCGAATGTCAGTTGTGTAATATGACATTTGGCCAATTTGCGTTGTACGTGTGTTCTTGACGAATATTCGCTCTTTTTTAAGGTCCGTTCCCTGCATTGTTCTATTGCTCTTGTTCAATCTGCATAATACGAATCTTTTGTTATACGCAAGTATTTTGAAATTGCTTCATTGCTGCGTCTGTGTTACTAGTATTGTAATTGGTTTGTTTAAATCCCTAATCTCGAAAAATACATCGAATTAAATAATTATTTTTGATATTCCTTTGATTCAGAATTATTATACTAATTAATGCGGTAAAATCGGGGATTACACCTAGTTTAGTAATACAGTTGCAATCTGAAAGGTCCTCTAATAGCATAGTACAAATTAAGATTAAAAATCTGTCATAGAAGAATTATAGTTCATTATCAAAATACATTTATAAAAAAAGTTTTTTTTCTGTTCCAAGGTTTATCTCAGAAGTATGTTATGTTAAAGGAGTACAAGCATATCATTTAAAGCTCATTTAAAGCTTAACCTACTTGATGAAGAGTAACAGAGCTTGCGATTCTTAGCTTTTTTGACTGGATTTAAGTGTAGAGCAACTTTAAGAAGTTGTAACTCTTACTGAAAAAAATAAGGTATTATTCTCATAAAGAAAACATTTCTTAATTTAACATTGAGTAATGAAAGGCGCGGTGCAGTGACTAAGTTGAAGAATTTATCGTGAGAAGTATGATTTTATCACCTAGACGTGTCTCCGACATATGTAAGAAATTAGGTTGTGAGCGTGTTAACTACTCAACATTTAAATTTTTACTTCCTAAATTGTGTCGTAAATATGAGTCATCCTCTGTGTGAATTTGACTTTTGAATTTTGTGACCTTCATAGTATAAACCATGTTTTACTACAGACTATTGCAGTTTCAGAATTAATACAAATTTATATTTCATCATTAAATTAAATTAAAATATCAATAATATAAATATTAACAATCCGTAATAATTTTATTAAAAACAATTACAAAGCCGTATTTTAAAAGTAGAATTTCCTTCACATTTTTCAAATTTCGAACCGTTTCGCTTTATGAAACTACAACCTTTTTTAGAAACTTCAAAGCCTAGCTTCATTATAACGCATACGATGAATGAAAACATCATATGGAAATCGGAAAATTAGGCCCTAAAATAAACTTGTCTATCACGTAAATAATAAGGCAAAGGCTGAACACCTGCTTTTGTAAAGCTTTCCCCGCCCCTTTAAAATACCTGTTACTTAAATAAAGATCACTGATTTAGCAACCCAGAATGATTTCCATCTAAATAAACTTTTGATAAGAAAGTACAGGAGGCAAACGAGCAGGTGTGTAAAGTCCCATCAGACACTTTCAAACCGCCCAAAGACACTTGCAATGCCGTGGGGCTGATATGTGTGGTAGTCCTTTAAGATAATGGTACGCTGTATAAAGCATTACAAGTGAAAATCCAAACCAAATTTCACTCTAATGATACTCTAACCATCTTTAATAACATCCAATTTATTTGTAAACAAAATCTCGTTTAAATTACACTTATTTGTCAGCCTATGTCAAGTGCTATTCATACATGTGGGAAACGTTATGAAATTGATCATATTTCTTTTAAAATACGCTATTGCAAGATTCACCTAGTTTTCGTCTATTCATTGTGTGCCGTGGGAGAGTTTGTGTTATTGCTATTGTTTGGGGTCTGATACACGCATTCCTGGGACATTGGACCTCGTATTACGCTTATCATTTGCATATGTATAACTTGCGTTTTCATTTAACGTAATCAGCGGATAACTCCAAATACTAAACTAATTTTGGATTTTCTTTACTATATGTATTATTATTGTTATTTTTGTATAATTCATAGAGGTAACCAAGTACACTTATGAACTTCAACAGAAAACATGTTAAATTGATTCTAATGTTACATTTACTACCAGTTCGCAAGTCAAGGGCGTAGAGCGGGCAAGTAGAACTGGCAAGAAACTCTCCTATTATTTATTTAGTGAATTATTACTTATATTATGAAACGTGGACTCACGATAAATATGTCATGTCATACCTAATTTTATAAGCTTTTAAATATATGGATTTGATAAAAAAATCTAATTAATTTTGTTTACAAATTGTGTACTAATTAGTATTCCACGGTAAATATGGACTATGTTTGCTTGATTAAAGAGCTTTCGAAGTACTTCTAAAAAACGTGATGAAGTTCCATTTATCCGATAAAGAACTTTTAACTAATTTAAATAAATGCAAATATATATTATACAAAATAAGCGAAAAAAAGCTTTTCCGTGCTTAAACAGCTTTAGTTAGCTTTTATTGCATCCATACTACGTCTGTATAGATTCCATAATTACTCTGCAGCCGCTGAATTTTGCTCAAGAACTACAGTGCACAATTTTTTTATCTCGCGGACATATTCGGTAATAACTAATGCATCTGTCAATACTCGTAATATTTAAATGACAATTTAATTCGTAACTTAAAAAACATTAATCTTGATGATTATGTTAATTTTCGTGAGCATTTGCATAAAAGACCCGCTTTATACTTGTAATTATGGTACATGTATTTCAATACATTAAGAATTATTGCAAGGTTAAATTGAATATTTAAACTAGATCGATCATAGTTACGCCATAATTATATTTAAGGAATTTATCATTTCCATATCAGTTGAAAATACTTGTTATATGAATATTTTTAACTTAGTTGCAGATTACTCCAGATATTTTGTATAATAATTATACATGAATTGAAACTACGCCACGGTGACAGTAAGATAAATTATAGCCAAAAAAATTGAAAATAGTTTTAAAAGGTCAATGGTCAAGATAAAAGGTCAAGAGGGAAAATAGTTTTAAAAGGTCGTAAAATATGTGTTATGTAATATTTGACAGGATTTGATTTTTTTCTAATTTACCAAATAAATATATAAAAAGACATCTATGAAGTTTTAAAATATGAATTTATATTGATTTAACTTGATTAATATTTTAAATTAATTAACTTAAATTAAATATATAAAACTAAGATACGTTTATTAAATCAAACTTAGTTCTTAAAAAAACCCATACTCATAAATACCAACTCACTTATCACTTAACATAGTAACGAATAAACTTGCACAGTAGCAAAATGATTGCTATAAAATTCATTATCTTTGACCGAGATTTACTAAAAATGGAATTGCTTCAATATTTGTATGTATTAAAATATTCCGTCAGCATTCCAGCCAATTAAAACGTAGCACCAATAACTTGAAGGTTGATTTATATTTCTCAGATTCCTTAATGAGTGAACGATAAGAGCCAAATGTATAGAAAGGTCATGTAATTAAAATTATAGCATACAAGCTTTCTTTTTAATATATCACAAGCTTTATAGACGGTAAAGACTTCTTTATATAAATCGCTTTTTATCGCTTAATTCTACTAAGTTTAGGAGTTTAATTTCATTAGGATTCATCCTGGAACTACTTAAAAAGGATCTCTTTTTGAACAAAAATAATTTCTAATCTCTCCTAATGAACGGTTAATGTTTGGTGGGCTCACATCAACGTTGCTTGTTTGCATTGGTAAGAAGGATCTCCCTGAACGTCGAACGGTTCCAGGTATTTAAGAGTTAAGTTAGAATCTTTTAGACAGGCTACATTTCCCTCTATATAACCTAGACAATTTTTAAAATACCAACAACGCATTTGCCAGCTTTCTGATGGTTTGAGCGACTATGTCACTTAGCATAAAATAAGACACCTTCACATTTGCCCCGTTTTATAAAAAAATTGCACCAAGTAAGTTGAGAAGAGAAACAAACGCCTATTAAATTATTAATAATATTGTCGAATCGCCACCATTTAAAGTCGGTTAAAATTAGGAATCTCATGCCTAATACATAATGTTTATCGGGTATAAAAACATTTTATCTCTATGTAAAAAATTAACTATATGGCTATTAACACCATATATTTAACTTAAAACTTCGTTAATTAAGTTATCCATATTGCTAGTATTGACCTTTAAGGTTGACTGGAAACTGGACAACTATTTATCACTCAATGCTTGTGCGTTATCACCCTAGTGCGTCAAAACCCATCGCGGGTTTTGACCAACCTTGTCGATAATAACAAAGAACACTTTTTGTTCATGAAATAGCTCTTAAGAATGAAAGATATTGAATATAATTTATTTTCATTACTTATAAAATACTTCAAATTTAAAAAGCCTATAATAAAATATGTCTATATGTAATAGCAATTATCCGGATTGTGGTGAGGTAATTCCAATTTTTCGCAATTTCACACGCCGATTGGATTTTTTTGGTTTTATTGTTACAAATCACGACACCTATAGCGAAACGATTTCGTTTCAATGAAATCGAGAGTGATGTCGTATTCAATCAACTTTTTGCAATTTTTATTGACTTTCATAACGTTATAATTTTAGGCTTTTTATTTATGAAATGCGTAAGATTGATATAAATACTGATGTAATAGCTGATCAATGAGGTTACAACATACCAAAATGATTGAACCGAAATATTATATGTTTAACTTTGTTGTGTGTTTAAATAAGAGAGTTAGCACATCATTGCACACAAGAAAACATAAATAAGTTTTAGTTAAAACCACCCTTATTTTTTGTATGTTTATTTAAAAATACCTATACAATGATTGTATGTATTGTCTTCGAATGGTATATACAATAATTGCAATATTCTTAACCTACATAGTAATAATAATAATTAAAAATTGATAAATATAAAAATAAAACAAATTTAAAAAGTTTGGTCCCTGTGATAGTGTACCCGTAACGCTGGCAGCATTTCCTCGCTGTATTGCGGTCCTTATTTGTTGAGCAAGGAAAGCCGGGGTTACCGGTCAATGAAAACATTTTACAATATTTGTTACATATTTAGGATAACCAATCGTTAAAAGTTTGGTTTTACGCATAGCAGTTAGTTACCCATAACTCCTTAATAAGCTTAATAAGCCGATGCAATATTTTTTGCGCATCGCAAGTGCGTGCAACACTTAATGTCTACATTCATGTATGTGAACAAGAATTAACAATTGGATTCCCATGCAATTGCAATTATGCAACGAAGACGTACGCATTGATAACGAGGTTTTTTGTAAATAAAACTCGTGAGACCTATAGCTCAATTAGATTTATGGGTTAGTAAATCTGTAGTGATTTAGTTCAATGTCCTTTTATACGAGATATCAGCTGTTGAATGAATGTGGCTGGACCAGCTCTCTCCAGGCTCTCTGACACTCTCAACCACCACCTCTCAACCTTCCAAAGAGAAGCGTCAGCTTTCGCAGTTTAGTGTGGTCCTGACGGCATGGCCATCTAGATCCTATCCTCTTAAATAACGCCTGTTTCATCTGATGCAATCAAAAACAAAATCTTCAGCAAAACTCGCCACACAGCGCCAAGAAGTCCAATACTAGGATTATATTATTTGTATAGTAAAATGCGCTTATATATATATAATAATAATATTAAAGAGAAAAAAGCAAATGAAAATATCTCAAGGCTTATTAAAGATGTATCAATAAAAATTTGTACTAAAAATAATTTTGCCGTGTCCTTTATTTTTGCGTTTCGGTTTTTGTCGCCCATCAAATATAAATTGTTATATGTACGAAGTTGACCTCAGACGTTCGACTGCACATTATGAAAATGAATCTAAAAATTATGCGTCTCGGTCTATATCGTTGTCTATGCATTTTTTTACAATCTGAGTGATGTACTTGAGTGCAGACTATTTCGAATTTCCTTGAATTTTTATCGGAAACTTATCCTAGGCATTCAGAGCGCGCAGAGGAGATTCGCCTGAGTTGCTTTACATTTATGAAGATTTAGGCTGATATTCGTGTGCATTCAAACTTGTATATGTCGCAAATTCATCCCCAGTGAATACAAATATGATGCAGTCATCGTGATTCATGTGTCTGCTGCAGTAATGAATAAATTATATCGCATAGAAACATGTTTTTTCGTTCAATAAATTGTGCAAAAAATATTTTGCGCATTGGTTTTCAGGTAAAGATAACAAAACTTCGGCATTCATTTGTCATTGGAAAGTACAAAATACCGAATAATGGTACAGGCTTCCGACTATATTTAAATATGTCAGTTTTAAATGTTTTAATGATGTTCCATTTATATCTATAAAATAAGAAACAAAGTTGCCAAACTGAACTGACGCCTATGGTATCGAAAAATTGTATGACCGCTATAATAATTGTATAGCTCGAAGGCGTATATAATTACGTATTATTGAGTAATCAAATCAAATTCTATAAAAAAATGTATCTTAGCGTACGAACTTCCTAATAGGCTTAGATATTTACAATGATTTAAAAAAAGCTTTTATATGTATTAAATTGAAGTATAAAAAAGATCGCTTGCCGCTGTTTGTACAGATCTCGTGAATGGTCTGTTTCTACTTGAATTACATTAGCTATAATTCAGTATAAAAAAACAAAGTACTCTGATACTTTGAGACACTAACGAAAAACTAAGATATCGTTAATTCTCTACACAAAAGCTTTTACGTTAGTAAATGGCTAATACTATCCGAAAGTCCTGAGATAAAATCGTCGCATTGTGTCGTATACTAGGCCTATATAATTCGCTAATTTGCTGTATTTAAAGCGGTCGTATCACTGATGATCTGATATTTTCTGAATGATGGTACTTTCTCTTCATTTACGTTCGAGATTTAAATTAAAATTACTATCACTATTGTGGGTAAGGCTCTAGTAATTGCTAAGCACAGATAATACCCGACTTCTATATTTAGACTAGTCGTAATTGATTACGAGTCGTAGAAACAAAATAACTTTATAAATCATCAACGCACTAATAATTTACAAGCCAAGAAAAGCTTTTACAATTTTTATTAAATTAAATTTATATAAAAAGGAAACAAAAGGTCTAATCGGAATATTTTTTTTTTTAATTTAAAATTTTGTGCACGTCAAAATTCAATACTTTTTTGAATTAACATACTTATCGCTAAGTATAATTTCTGGCTTTTACCCTGAGCCTTAGTCCCATATATTCCTTAGCTTCATCACATAAGTGTTATCAAATATAAATTTATTCGTCCTGATGAAAAACATCAAGTTTAATAAAAACCACTTTAAAGTAAACACCAAAAATCATTAAGCTAGAATAATTATATACTTGTATATTTATATATTGTATATAACCAGTTATAGCCGCTCCAATTTCCCCATCTTGTTATAAAGGAACATTACAATTAGATAAGCTGTAATGATAGAATCGATTACAATCAATTCCATTACTACTCCGTATTCAATATTCAGCTTTTACTAACAATATGCTTGCAACTTGTATGGAAGATTGATGGTATCAAGATAAACCATCAGAATGCAAATTTAATGTGAATTAAAATGGGAACAGGTAGTTTTTATTGCTTACAGGTTATAATATAATTGCAGCATTAATTGCATTGTTTTTAGTATTTATAAAATAATTGTATAATAGTAAATATTAGCTTTGGATAAAAATAATAAATTATTACAACAAAAGTTATTGGCAATCAATTTTTTATCCCATCGTTCCTTAGTTACGTCCAAATGTTGTTTTCCTATAATCGAAATATATAATATAATAGAAAGAAACCCGCAATATAAGAAGACAAGGGTGGAGCTTAAAATGAAAACCTTTCATATATTTTCGTTAAATATATTATTAAGATATAGTTGTAAAAGTAATAACGGGATATACAATACGTCATACAGCTTTAGCTAACTGTCACGAGATTTTTAAAAAGTGAGCTTTTAAAGAAACCACGTCAAAAAATGAAAGCTATGTAAAATTGTCGCATGCACTCACTGATGCGTATAATAAACCAGTTTATCGTACACGATCGAAATTAAATCGAGCAACTGACAGTTATCTAACTACGCACAGTGAAAGCGAAATGTCTAATTATTTTTATTTTTTTTAATCACAGAGATGACACAGCGGTATTTCGATTATACTGTATTATTTACGGCACAAATTTATATAATATAGTCTGAATAATGGCGTGAGATAGACCTTTATTATATTTTTTACAAAAAAACAATACAAGTCAAACAAGCATCCTTTCTTAAATATACCCAATTCTACTATATTATTAATTATTTAGCATTTAATAAAAAAACCACATTGGTACTTTGTAGACAAAAAGTACCAAAATTTAAAAGCTTATAAAAGCTCAACCGTATTTAATAAGCTTTGGAATTCTTAACTGTCAGATAGGAAACCTTGTTTTATTGCTTTTGTAAAGTGATCGAATTTAAATTGCTCTCTATTGATATCTGATAGCATTATATTTTGTTATATCACTTCACTTTCTATACATACATACCGCAGTTTAACAGTATATTAATTTTATTTTACACAGATGATAAAATCGGTGTTAAAATTTCATGTAAATAAATTGTACAGTTATCTTCGTGTGGTGTAAATTAAGATTTTATTACTGAGTTTAATTTCACTTAAATGTTCTTGAATTTTTCTTTCGTATTTTGAAAATAGGTTTTTTGGAAAATATAACTTTATATATTGCGAAAACAGTAAAAGTTTGCTGTTTATTATACATGCAATTTAAATTATTTGTCGTGTTATTTTTGATTTTCCTACTTTGTAAAGGGTAACAAGTATCATTGGATAACAATGACTAAAACTCGAGCAAAAAAGGCGTCGGCCGGCGGCAGCGCGGTCACAACTTTCTGGTTTACTAGGTCGAGTAATTTTATTTTATTTTTCTTTTTTATCGCGTTAACAGTGAAAATTACAGTGAAAACGAGTTGTAGCTTTTTACTACATGATGTTTTATTATTGTACACAACGAAATTAAAACATAATTTTTAAAAAGTCCAGAGCAAAATGTGAGTATAAGTGAGTTAACGATGATATTATGTGTATTGTACATTGTACATGTGCTAAAATAATACTAATATAAATTAGTAAAACATATAATATTGAATCAAAGTAATTCGTAAATAATTTTCTTCATATCTGGAATATTTTTGTTGTCGTTACAGATTAGCGAGATTGGGAATTGAATTATTTTTTAATATATCAATGTTGTATCTAATGCGCCCATTAATAAAACTTCGTGATTTATGCGTGAGAATTTGTTGTTTGCATAATATTATTAGTCATATAAATTTCGAGACGCATAAAATTTTAATAATATACATATTTTTATTTATAACGTGTGCAAATGTGACTAATTTTATTTGATCAATTATGTTAATTTAACACGGTGTTTGGATGTCATTATTATTTATGAATGAACTTTTTGTTGTTTAGAGAATATGTTATTAAGATCAAAGAATAAATTCTTTGCACCAGAGAGTTTAAAATTTTATAACACAGTTTTTTGCACTTAATAAAAAAAGTCACCTACCTTTCGTAGAAAAGAGTATAAAATTCGAAAACGTAATCGCTCCAAATCACTTTAAAAAGTTATTAAAATTCTTAATATTATTAATCCAAACACTTATCACATTCAATCACAAAATCCATAGGAGTCAGTAGCACTCGATATCCATTAAGAGCAGTTGACGCTAGGCGCGTGCGCAGGTCGGCATGGCGTCGCGTTATCAGCGCGAGCGGCGCGCCGCGCGACAACAACAGAACTTGAGAGCCGATCTCAATAGTAACAAGAAAAGAAAACGGTCCAGTTTCAGCAAGGCTTCCGGATGGCTCGGACGGGGCGCGGTCTATCTCTCTCACACTCGCTCTCGCTCTAACGGTACTCGGCTTGAACGATAGCGCTAGTCGCAAATGCGACACCGCCCAGCGCGACAGCCTTCGAAAGCCTGCTCGCATTTTCCCGCCACTTGTGTTCCATTTTTAAATACTAAGCCTGATATTTTCTTAAATCAATACTGAAGTAATATTTTAGACAATTAATTAGGTTCTACAGATTCATATATAAATTCATTTAACACGTTCACTGCGCCATCACTTTTAAAGAACTCTCAGCTAGTGCTATGGAGACCTAAAAGATCTCGTAACAAGCCTATCCTCTGGTGCGTTTGAGACCTAATCAGTCTCCTAAAAATACAGTTTTGTAAATAATTTATATCTTCCAAATAAACAATGACATATATTTTGAAGTTTTTGTGGGTGAAAGACAGCTAATTGCTTTATATTTTGCTAGGTTCGCACGCAATTACGACATTTGAATAAACTACAAATACCAAAAAAAAATTAGATATCCACTGTATCTCGTACCGCAACCGAAGATAGTTCAATATGTGTAGTAAGTAGTGATGGGAATAGAATAATATCTCAGTTATCGATTCTAAAAGGTTTATTAATTATGCAAAGTGTTTTTCATTAAAACATGGTAAGCACATTGATTGCTTGCACATTACGGGCAAATGGTAACAATTCGTTTAGTTTTTTTTAGAAGCGTCAGTGCTGTTTAACTGCCTGTGCTCCAACGAAAAAGGTTCATCGTTTTCTTTGTAGGTACGTCAAATATTTCATAATTAGAATCACTATCATTATTAGCCAATGGGGGGCAATTTTAAACATTTTTGAAAGAAAATATTTTACTGGACGATGCAGCAGTATATTTAAAATCACTCATTGTTTATCAAAAATAATCAACACGCTGGTATATACGCGAGTGTTATTTCCAAAAGGTGCCCGCGACTTCCCATGTCGATTCTAGGACAACACTAAAAAGAGTTACGGAGCGCCCGGGCCGCCTATCCTCCATCTCTTGCGTCTACGAGGCCTACGATTTCACGAGTACCGACATATCTCCTAACGCAAGGAATTAAAACAATTACAGTACTGTGCGTTAGGGACCTAATCCATCTCTAATTTATTTTTTAATATCCTTGAATTCAGCTTTAAGTGGGAAGCAAATATGTATATTTGTCCTGCTCAGCCTTAAAGAACTTTACAAGTTAGACCCTCCCGCAAGGAGTGAAAAAACACGATTATGTTCAACGCACAATACAAAAGTCCTGCAAGAGATCTGATAGATCTCGTAACGCAGCGAACGTGTTAAGGGCGCGGTTAGCCTTATCTACGATTACATAAGACTAGACGGAGAAACGTTCTTATCATGCGCAGAATGATAAGCGGCTCGTTTAAGTCTTTTGTATGGGCTAATAATTCAACATTGTGTAAGACGTGATATTGTGCAGATAATTTTCGTTTTTTAATTAAAACGTGTCGTGAGAGAACATGATTACGAAACGCGAGCAATAAATTTAGGTTAACTGAGTGTTTTAAAAAAAAACGGTCTACGTGCTTGATAATTTTTTTTTATAGCAATGTGATTCAAACTCATTTTAAGATTCGGTAATTAGTTTCTTTAACGTTTTTAAAATATTTATTTGTAGTTTTATAATTAATTTTGAATACTACTAAAATAGGTGCAATTTTTTTCCAATGAAATCTATTTATCGAAAGTAAGCCGTGGATTTCTGGCTTTTTATAACATATGTCAGCGTTGCAGACTTTAATTATTATAAAGCTTTGAAGTTTACGTACAACGGTATTATGCTTTCTTATAAATATCAAATACAGAGGGAATTATGTAATAGCAAAAGTTGTATCACTCTTTTTATTTTTTTGTGAGTGTAAGTTTTAATCCTACGGTAAAAGAGGCAATATTTTTTCAATTATATTTAATTCTGTTGTTTGACTTATTGATCTAATAAGCTTGTGAGTACAATTTATCTTTACTATTACTTTAAGTAACTAAAAAAATACTACACTCAAATAAATATCACTACGAATATCGAAAAATTTCATTCAATAATTTTTATAGTCTACAAAGTACTAAAAGTAATATAGTTCTTTAATTTAACAAGTTAACAAAAATAAATATTAAAAACACATCTAAAGTATAGTAATTTGATATTCTCCGAAAACGAAACAGTTTCAAGGTGTTAAAACTGTACTTAATAGTCTAAATTGCATAAAAAGGTTCATCCGAACTCGTTATAACTCTTTCAAGAAGCTTTTACCCTAATAAGCCTTCGTTAGCGGCGTAAAAATTGCCTTATTTACTGTATGAGCTGCCATTGGACAATCAGACTTGCGTTTGTTCCTTTAATATTTTTAGGTCACCTTAAATTTTTTTTCGATAGAATTATTATTATACACACAACTTATACAACAAATAAAATTTGGTAGCAAATATCTCTAATAAAATATTTCTTCCAGACAATCCATTTTTGTTTTGATGTAATTGACAAGCAAGACTTTTAAGAATTATGTGCTTTATAGAAAATTGGGTGACTTTTGTCTTATTCCATCCGGTTTAAACCGGAAATGGAAAAACAGTTTTGTTGTGTAAAAAAAGCCTCTGGCTCTAAAAGCTCCAAAGGCATTTTCAAATAAACAAAAGTTTAAGCAAGACTGGTGGAATATTTATATAGTTATTCTTAAGAATGGTTTTTACGGAATGTTATGAGGGGCTTGGGAATACCCAATTTTAATGGTTTTGTTTTAAATACATTACTGATGATGATTTTCCTATTATTAAAGGTAATCTACAAGACTGATATTAAAGCTAAAGATAACCTGTTTCGCTTAAACAACTGATCTTATTTTGTAAATTTGTCTGTAGAGATGTGGCAATACCTTTCACTTCTTATAAATTTTATAGGTATTTTTTGTAATTTATTATACCAACTAAAAAATTGTCACCTACTACTCTTTTTACACGTTTTACTTTTCTATTGGTTTAAACAAAAAAAACCCTTTCCTCATAATAATCGAACAAAAACTGCCCGCATGTTATTCTAACATATATAAAATAAAATTGTAACAAATACCCAGTTACTATAATACATATATACAAAAAATAAAACTCTTAATTAGGTAACGCATAATAATTTAATGAAATAATCTGAATGAATTTGACTTTGGTCTAGTGATGAGTACCCCTGACTGCGAATCCATGGGTCCCGGGTTCGATCCCCGGTCTATCTATCATTTATATGTCTATCTATCTATAATATGTACATACATATATTATATCCATTGCCTAGTACCCATAACACAAGCTTCACCAGCTTAGCATGGGACTAGATCAATTGGTGTGAATTGTCTTAAAAAAAAACATAGTTTACATGTATTCCAAGTTTTTATATTAAATAAAAAGTGCTTAAACTCCAAAATAAAAATAATAATGTGGCGCAACAATCTATCATAGGTTTTCTGCATCATTCATAGATCCTCCTATCGATCTTAATAAAATGCGGAACTACAAAATATTTAATAAACCTATTCAACCAATGATTTATAACACCAAAGAGAGCCGGGGTAAACTCTAGTATTATCTACACGTTTTTCTATACACTCTATAAGGAAGATTGCAAAAACGTAGACATATTTAGTTACAACGTTAAGCCTTGCGAATTAGTTGCTCCAAATGAATTGCGCAGTCTCCATAGTAGCAGGGCGTGGTCAGGAGACCTTAGAGAACGGATGTGGCAGCCTCGCTCCGCCATTTCAGATCAGCGTTTGATGATAACCACATCTGAAGTTAATACAATAAAATATGTATCGCGGAAGTGTATACAATATCATTAAAACATATATTATGTGAATATGCGACGTAAGAGTTTATAGACACAAAATCTTCCTTTCCATCTTAAGTTCTTTTCGTTATTATTAAGTTCTTTCGTTAGAACACGTAACCACTGAATTAAAGAATCTGTAAAGCAATAAAAATAACTGAATATATACAGTATAAAAGTTATTAATACGACTTGATTTTACATAATATGACCCTTATTTTATTTTAATCAAATTACCGGGAGTGAAATGAATCTCCGACATCTTTATATAAAATCTCAAAACTTATGTACAAGTAAATATAAAATAACTAGCAGACCGGCCAAGCGTTGCTGTGGCTAAGGTTTTTGTTATATTACATAGTAGCAAACTATTCAATTGAAACGGTAGGAGAACACCAGCCATTGGGACCACTATGCTTTTTTGGTGGTTATGCCATTAAATTTTAGCTTATGTAAAACGTTGGTACTTTCAACACAGCGCCATCTGTGACTGTGACTATCAAATAATAAACAAATATTTTGCAATAAAATAATATTGCGGGAATAAATTGAGATGTAAGCTATCTTTTAAGTTAGGTCAAACTACACACGGTGTGCAAATTTGATTGATATCGGTTCGGTAGTTTAGGAGTCCATCGCGGACAAACAACGTGACACGTAATTTATATATATTAAGATTGTCGATGTTTGTACAGTAGAATTTTCCTTTCACGATAAGTGTGACAGTTGGTAGTCTGTGTCTACCATGCTTTGTCATGTCATTATCATTTCTTTCAATTGTAACTTAGATTTTAATAAAACTTCTTTTAAAAGGTATTTAAAATTTAAAATTATAAATTGGATATTGTAACGTGGCAATATTCAAAGTCGGGGCGTGTCGATATAAAAAATTACTTGAGTGAAAAGGTCAGACGGTCGAAATTAAACTTGAATCACTGTAATGAGAGCAAAATATCCAGTATTCAGTCGATTCGAGAGCCAACCGAATTTTCTTACACCAGATAATTATGATATGATAATTTATGTGCATCGCTTTTGGCGCGATCATAAACTTTTATGACTTAATTTTTGTTCTGCGAAGCGTTTTTTGATTATGGAGTAATTGTTATGTCACAATCATTAGTTTGTCATTAAATGAAGTCCCGTAAACCATCAATGTACGGGGCAGATATTTGCGTGTCAAAAGTCAAATAACATTTATTCATATAGGTAACACAATGTACACTTATGAACGTCAAAATAGAATTATACATTAAATGCTTCTAATTTTACATTTACTGCCAGTTCTCAAATCAAGGACGAACGGAAGAGAAGAACTGGCAATAAACTCTCCGCCATTTTTTTAATCGGCACGTTTTTTGTTTTACGCTTAGTTTTGTGGTTTTAGTTATCAGCAGGAAGATGTCCTTACTTTTATTTTCCTTCACCGTACTATCGTATTACGCATAACACTAATTCAAGTCAAAGTTCGTGCGTACGTCAATGATCGTAAGAACAAAGCTGTTATCAATGATATTGATTTAAGTAGATGACCTCGTAACTAATTTTAATAAGTCCGCGTGGACAACCGGAAAGGTCCACACAGATCCGTCTAAGTGGTGATCTGATTAAATAATTTATGTGTACTGCGAAGTTATTGCGGATACATTTTGTCATAATTGTTAATATTAAGTACATAGTTTTAATAGTATCCGCGTATATACCAAACTTGGTTAATTACATATGTTAATTTTACTAATACACACGTGCTATACTTAGCCGACAAGACAGGCTTTCTGGTATTGTAATGGACACTGTATGCATTAACATTACGATAAACTTTTTTCCTGTTTGTGACTCTATATAAGTTCAAAGCTTCTTTGTACCAGCGGATGGCTATATATTATTTCAATGCTATGGGCGTATGGATTTTTAAAGACCACACACAAATCTTCTGGCATTTACATGAGATGCACCCTTTATCACAGCTTCAAGTTTTATCGTACTAGTTAATTCTCGCTACTATTATTTGTGTAGCGTACAGTTAAACCAATATAATTAAAAAAAAGAGTGCGTGTACTTATGTACGCGCGTAAGAAGTTAAACTTCTTTGGCATGATTAAAAATAGTTTTTGATTGCATGCAAATAATTAATTACAATTAAATAATCAAAGACTGGAAAAGGAGTCATTATAGTCAATCAAGTTCAGTTTACATTTGAAAAATTAAATAAATAAATATTTATTATTATTCTCTTACATTAAGTGTAACATAAATTCTATTATTATTCGAATGTTGTTTTTAAATTATGTCCAATGCCGTAGCATCTTCCGTGGGCAACTTCATTCTGTTAATTTTGTGTCACGGTGCGCGCGCATCGTAAAATTTCACTCTCATCAATTTTTCATAACGCGCCTAAAGAAGTATAACTTCAATAAATAAATTTTATCAAATTAAAATGAAATCGAAATAAATTCTAATGAAATGACAGAGCATGGCATACACATACTACTACTCTATAAAGCGTATTATTAATCTATGTGTTTCATTGTCAACTGTCACACTTAACGTATATTAAATTCCGCAGAGAAATAGACCTTAGGAGTTCGTTTTCTTAAAAATTGTGCAATTATTTACATAAGAAATAACAGTAATGTTTATTACTAGCAAAACTCGCTTAAAAAAACACCTTTTGATAAAATCTACGAAATGAGACTTTAATTATTTAATTATTGTTTATAACTTTATGCAATACCCTTCGAATTCTTGCGAAAAAGTTAAAAATTAGCCGAAATCAATTAGTACGATCTGTGGTTTTAATGTTTCAGAGAGAAATAACATATAATTAATTAATAATGGATGTTATCTAGTACATACTGCCTGTAATGCCCTTTACACTAATTATATTATAAATAACTTTATATTTTATTTATCAAAAGGAATATTATTATTTAGTTAACTTACAAAATTTTTAAAAGGTTCAAAAACGATTTCAATTTAACTATTATATTTCGTAATTAGGGTTGGCGATATTTTTAAAAACAACATCGGTCGTGATTTGTTCTTTATTTGGGGTTGTGAATACAATTTTGTTAATGTAAATAATCCTTAAATGAAACTACTAAGCAAACAATTAAAAATTAAACATGACTTTTATGATCTATAATACTAAGGCAACAAGATTCGTAATGAGTAGTCGAATATTGTACGGTTTGCATAGAGCGGGTGAGTGGGGTGAGGGAAGGGGGCGCGGGCGTGGTCGGCGCCGGCCGCTCGCCTTGACTTCACCGTCAAGCATCGCATGATCTCCTGGTATACTGCGCTATTTGAGTTTTGATACTTAAAAGAGAAGTAGGTAAAAATTATTGGTATTTTATTCTGATGGCAGCTTTTTCACGTCTAACCAGTAAACAATATAGTTTAACTAGGCCAAACTCGAAATCAATTAATAATTTCTGTGGATTGTGATTGAATCTTTTGCAATGGACAATATAATAGCTTAAAAATAAAGTAGAACAATCAGAATATTTGCCTACCTTGCTAATGTCAATTATAATTCAAACTGTAATCAAATACTTTTTTCACAAATTTACAAGTATCTCAATAGATCAATAAAGAAATATGTAGAACGATGATTTTACTGATGATTTAAAAAGCGAGTGTACTCCTCCCTCAAAGGCCGGCAACGCACCCACTAAAAATGGGTGTCTATGGGCTGCGAAGACTGCCCTTTTTGGTCGTTCCGCAAGCTCGTTTGCCCCCTATTATATATATAAAAAAACTAGTTTATTGAGTTTTATCATAATAATAAACTAGTAATCGACAGGTTCTTCATTTAAAATTAATTCTTTACTCGAATCTAGTTTCGAATCGAAGGTTCGTTAAAAGCATTTTACCTTTATTAAATTTAACAAAGTACACAAATAAATTTTATTAGTTTTTGACTAACGTACGTAACGTTACGTAGGTAGCCCAATGTACCGAGTATCAAAGCATTCCGATCGCAGTACAATCCAAGTGAATGTGGCGACTGTGCAGTGCTCGGGCGCGGTGATAACGCCGTCGTTATCACAGCGAGATGTATCATACCTGCACTGAGCTTTGTTCTATATCCAGGGATACAGTTACTCGATTGGCTGACCCACTTACATTTATGCTTTCAAATTTAACGCTAACCTTGTAATGTTTTGACTATTTTCTTTTTGTGAATTATATTCGGCTTTACTCCATATATTTTATTAAAATAGAGCAGTGTTGGCCTAGTGGCTTCAGCGTGCGACTCTCATACCTGAGGTCGCAGGTTCGAACCCGGCTGTGCACCAATGGACTTTCTTTCTATGTGCACATTTAACATTTGCTCGAACGGTGAAGGAAAACATCGTGAGGAAACCGACATGTCTTAGACCCAAAAAGTCGACGGCGTGTGTCAGGCACTGGAGGCTGATCACCTCTATTAGATTTTAAAAAAATTATCGTGAAACAGATTCAGAAATCTGAGGCTAAGACTTAAGACTTGAAGCGCCACTGATTAATTTTTTATTTTATTTATTTAAATACACTTCGCTACCATAGACATATAAAAACAGATGACATAAGTTATTTGGCAATGGGCGGCCTTATCGCTAACAAACGATTTTTTCTAGGCAATCCTAGTAAATAAAAAATACTTACAGAGGTTATACTGCGAACGATGATTATAATCGTAATATTGCGACAGATAATATAAATCTAGTAGAATATAAGTTTTTTCATAAATTGTTTTCCGTTGTTTTTGTCACAGTAATGTATTAAATTGTAAGGATAATAATTAAGGTTTAATGAATTTAATTAATCAATTAGCTATCATACCTCTATTTAAGATCTAACGAGGCTGTTAAGGATATGAAACATCCGCTCCTCGTATGGAAAAGAATCCGCCATTTAAAACTTAATATAATCATTGCGTACTAATTAGTAGGGGAACATCTTAGAGGTTATGTACTTTAATAGTTAATTAGAATTTAAGAGAACTTATTCTTCTATACTTAATTATGAATTTGATACACACAACATCAATACATTTTTGACGTACCTTAGTGGAGAGAGTTCTTTTTATGTTGACAAGAGAGATGGCATGTGGCAGAGATGTTTATTTGATGGTGCTTGGAGATAGCGACCGCGCCACATAAACGAAAATATTCTTTAAATACAAGAGGCAGCATGGCCACCCGCGACTCTCACTACACTACTACGAATATGTTTTAGTTGTTTCATAGAATACTTCCAGGAGGTCTTTAATATAAGCAACATCTCCAGAGATATCCTTGTATTAATTTGTTGCTCCAAGACGCACCTGGCAGCTGCGAACACTGGACATTGTAAAATATGGTGTAATACGCTTTGTTGGACTTCGGGGTCACACATGCCAGAGCTTGTTTTTAAATGAAAGCGAAGTAGATATTCGGTAAACGCACTATGTCTATGAATTTTTGCCATGGAGGGTCTGAATCTTTTTTCTTTGAGCGTCTTTTTACATTTTTCATGAAGTGTTTTTAAACTTGCAGTTATGCCCTAACGGTACGTTCATCCCACTTATCATCTTCTGCCTTCTTCATCTTCTTAGGTACCTAAGTACATTCTACTTAGAGCTAAGTGACTTGGAATCTGAGGGTAGTCTTAGTCTGCTGATTTCTCGTAACGCTCTTTCAGCATATAAACAAATGTTCAAACACATTTTAATTTTAATTTTCAAAACTCAATAAGATTTGATGTTTTTTCTCACTTACTAGTCGAATTTTACATTCAGCGTTAGTTTACGAGAAAGTCTGAAGATTATTCGTTACATAGTAAAAATAATTTTTTAAAGCTATTAAGTGACTGGTAAATTGTATAAGAATACTAATTAGTACTTAGTACATAACATTGCATATATCACATACATTATGGGTAAATTAAAGGTTATGTTTATTGAAACTCGACGATGTGTTAGTAATATTATTTATATGGAAATAGGTCTATTAACAAGATATTATAGTCATACTTGCCATTCAGATGTCAGTTATATTATTAAAGTTTATATACCGAGCCTGCGATTGAACTATGCAATTATTTATATAGTTACTTGCTGACCGGGCAAACGTCGTTTTGCCATGTATATCATTGATAATAAAAAATAGGGGTTGATCGTAGAGGGATGAAAGTTAGGGGTAATATGTATTTTTTAATGCTGTATCATAAAAAAAAACATAAAAACACAAAAAATATCTAAAAATAAAAAAATAAATTAGGGGTGGACTACCCTTAACATTTAGAGGGATGAAAAATAGATGTAGACCGATTCTCAGACATACCCAATATGCACACAAAATTTCATGAGAATCGGTCGAGCCGTTTCGGAGGAGTTTAACCACAAACACCGCGACACGAGAATTTTATATATTAGAAGTAACTATAGATCGTTGTATTCATTTATAAGTAGAATCAATGTTTATTAATAATCATTACAATAAAATATACAGTATTTACAATATTAATAAAAAGAAAATTAAAACAAATATAGAAAGTTTGGTCCCTGTGGCAGTGTAATGCTGGCAGCATTTCCTCGCTGTATTGCGATAATTATTCGTTGAGCGAGGAAAGCACCAGCTTCATTCATTGATCATATATCAAAGACGCATATTTAGCTATTTTATTATTGTCTTGTCTTACTTCTGTATTCTTAGATAGTTTGTGTATGTGGTATCACTCATAAGCAACCAATGAGGATGTGGTGGAAATCAGAAGGCTGTACAGCGGCAATGAGGAAACTGACCAGAATATGGCAAAACAGAAAAGTGTCGAATATTATAAAGAGCAGGCTCGGAATACCTTGTTTACCATATTTTTGTACGGATTAGAGTCCTGGTCGATTCGTGTAGTGGACCTGAAATAGAGGCACTCGAGATGTGGTGTTAGAAGACATTTTTGCAAATACCATACTGCTGAAAAAGGACCATTAAGTTCATGCTCAACCAATTAAAGATCACCACAAAACTGTCAACTATCATTTACGGGTGCTTAGCTACTTTGGCCATGTTGAGGAGAGAACCGGATAGACAAACTTGTATTTTTACGGAGGAGTGATGGCAGGAGGAGTCGGGGTCGATTGATTACTCTGGTCCGACCAAGTAAGACAAATATACCCATATTATATACACAAATATACTCAACATCTCATACACACTGAGACAAGCAAAGACCTGTGTGGAGGCAGCAAATCGACATATCGGTTAAGGCTTTTCAAGACAGGCACAACAAGTCCTCAGTAATGAGGACTACGGAAAAGAAGAGAGTATAAGTTCTCAGTTAACATTAATTAATGCTATATTAATTACTATTGTGAATGATGTTTGTATGTAATAGGAGGCGCGGTTTTATGTCAACCTTTTTGTGGACTTCTTATTTCGGATACAAACTATATTGAAACTATTATTTTAAATACAAACAAAATTAAATCTTTAAACTGATATAAATATAGAGTGGATTTTTTATGAGTTGGATTAGATCCCATTAATTTTATTATGACTTTGGGAAAAATTTGATAATTTCTAAAAAAAGATTTCCCTATTGGGATTGGTAATTTAAAACATTTGTGGCTTAGTATTACCACATGGTATTATACTCAGACGCTCGATTACCCTCGATTTTATTACATACTAGCCATAAAAATGGTCAAGGATTTCAGTAATATTCCCCAAAGCCCCAGTAGGGGTTAAATTCGAACAACATCTCCATTCTACAGACGTATTTCACAGAGCAGATAGTCAAAGAGTCTCGCATATTATAAAATTAATTTATAAGTTTTTTATCGTAATAGGAGTGACTTGATACTATATTACAATTTAATATATTCAAAAAATGCTGCGTAGATATACAATGTACATAGATCATAATCGTCATTGAAATAATTAATATTATCATAACATGAACAAGAAACATCATCTGACCACTTAAATGATAATTTTGTACAGTCAAGTACAAAATAGAATCTTGATCAAATAACACCTGATTCGCGAATGCGCCCTTTAACGTCAGCATTTAAAAATATAACCAGATGGCCACTGATGTAATTTCGAATCAATTCTTAAAAGGCCGGCAACACATTTGCGAGCCTTCTGGCAATGTGAATGTCGTGGGAGGCGGTATAACTTAAGATCAGGTAAGTCTCCTGCTTTTTTGCCTCCGGTTACAATAAAAAAACATATTAATATGACCATTATATATATATATATATGTAAAGAAATAATTATATTTAGTTTAGATTGTTACTTATTATCTGTCATATGTCAAAACTGACGTTTTATTTAATAATAATGACGAAAAAAATTACGCGTGTTTTGTCTTGTCTCTTGAATTTTACAAGTTTTTTTTGTTAGAATATTTTTGGAATGTAATTAGATTTAAAATGTTTTCCGGTAAATGAATATAATATATTCTATATACAGTATTTACAATTTTCTTAACCCATAAAGTAATAATATAAATAATTAAAAATAAATAAAATGAAAATCTTTATTATGGCAATCAGTTGATGAACTAGATACGGCCTTCAATTAAACTGTCACTTGTTTATTATAAATTTATTAGATTAAAACAGTTGTTTTGTTTTAATATCTGTAACACATTGGAGTTTTATTCGTCATTCAATATTCAAGTTCCATCAATAAATCCATCAAATTGCTCTATCTAGTAAGAAAATAATTACTTTTAATGTAAAAATAGCCTTAAATGTGTGTGTGTCCACTACACATACATATAGGACAAAAACCGTATTGAGTTAAAGACATTGCGCCAATAACGAAAATGTTGAAATATTTATTTTCCACTCGCCTGTACAGAATATAGAATATTCCAAAATGTATATTCATAGTTACGTGTGATGGTTCAATTATTGTAATTCATACACGCCTTATATCTTCAAGTAATTGCGAGTGAAGACACAACATTGGACTCGACAAATAAGGACACTTCATGCAAATTCACGGTTAGTTTTCCACCAATCACCTAATATGAATATAAATTAGATATTCTATATAATACCTATTATTTTAGTTGTGTCTCAAAAACTCAGTCTTAAGACCCAGAAAGAATTGCTGTGTCAGTGTCTCGGGGTGGAATGCGGTGCGCAGTGGAGAGCTGGAGCACTGAGGCGCGCCGGCCCGTAATAACAATTAGTTATGTAAAACATTAAATTAATGTAATTTTATCGATTTTATTTTCTGAAATGGATTACTTGGCTTGCGATAAAATGTATCGTGTATATTACAAAATCATGTTCTATATACATTTTCGTCATAAAATGAATTCAAAAAGTCAAATATTGGCTATGTTTGGATTTTTTTATGAAGCGAAGTTATTTAAATCGTGTATCGATCTTTCCAAATGGATACATAAACTACTCAACTTTACTATATTTTTTCCATTCGCCCTACTTCAAGAACCGATGACGAAAAATGAAAAGAAACAATGTACTTAAAAATGGCTCTTTTGTTAGTCCAATTAATGATATATAACAAGAGAGACGATGTAATTGTTAAACTGTAATTGGGCTTATGTCGTTTATATGAATAAAATCGTCTTTATTGTCTAATTCTAATTATATTTTTTTTATAAAGCAAGGCTATGGTAGACTTGCTGTTGCATACAAAATACTCGTGATACTGGCATATTTCCTCGCTGGATTACATTGCTTGTACGCTGTGTAATAAAACGCCGACGCCGCCCAGCATCAGACGCCTAAATCTTTTTGCAGTTCAACTAAAATTAAATACATTAACTTGGGATGGCACAAAATTAATGAGAGCACAAACAATAATACTATCAAGCTATATAAGACAAAAAAATAATCAGTTATATATTATTAAAATATCATAAGTGTCATAATTTCCAGAGAGCTTCTACATGATAAATTCTTAAATCAGTTTATTCACATAATCAACAATCCTCAATCTAGTTGCTGATTTTTGACGTGACAACGTCTTATAATTCGATGGAGCCGGCTGCACGCACGAAAAAACATGACTCATGCGGCGTTACCTCGCTCTGAGGCGTTCCATTTAAGGCTTGAAGTGCAAGCGAGAGCGCGGAACGAGCGACAAAGAGGCATCTGTCTCTCTCCTACTTGAGTGAGCGATGCTTCCGCGTGGACAGCTGCTATACAAAAATACATATACATGTTTTCGTCAAGTATAATATTAAAATTTTCTTTTGAAAAATGCAGCCATGCCATCAGTATTTTCTTATGATGTTGTCACGTCCAACTATCGTCAGTAAACCGACTATACAGACAACCGATTTTTTTCTATTTATTTTGACATATTTAACAATCTATATTGTGCAGTGTTGGCCTAGTGGCTTCAGCGTGCGACTCTCATCCCTGAGGTCGGAGGTTCGATCCCCGGCTGTGCACCAATGGACTTTCTTTCTATATGCGCATTAAACACTCGTACACGGTGAAGGAACACATCGTGAGGAAACCGACATGTCTTAGACCCAAACGGTTGACGCACAGCCAGGCACAGGAGGCTGATCACCTACTTATTAGATTTAAAAATGATCATGAAATAGATTCAGAAATCTGAGGCCCAGTTGTACCGCCACTGATTTTAATTAGACCTTAGCGTAACTGTGGTTTAATAAATACCCAAACTTAAGTTTGATAATATTAGAATATAGCGTAACCTCCGGTTTGTTGTAACAACTCCTGTTATGTATAAATTAGTAATATTTGATACAGCCTCTCATTAGTCACTTCATTAATGCTAGATTACTTATCTCAAATGCCTCTTACAAACAATTTGTTGTAAAACTTTTATTTTACAATAAAATACTACTTTTTACACGCTTTATATTAGCTTCACCTGTATGTATGTATGTAACCGACTCCTTCGAACTCGATTTTGACCCACTTTAAACGGACAGATTTTATTCAAATTTTGCGCACCTGTCAAAGATCGATGACAATGCAATAATCCGAAAAAAAAAAATTTAACTAAAAATTAAAAAATAAGTAATAGTTTAAAAATCTAAAAAACACGCTTTTAAAGCGCTCTGTGCCATATTTTTCGTCTATAGAGCAACCCACGCTTTTTCACAATAATACCAGTATTTTTTGTTCATTACCATTTTCACAATAATACCAGTATTTTTTGTTCATTATTATTATATTGTACTTTGGAATAACGCAGAAAGGCAAAATCTCGTAAGTATTTCTCTGCCGTCAGTTTGTATCTAGCAGAAATTATAATTTTACACATTGCAAACATCTCTCACTATAAACGTTTATAATGACACGAATAAATAATGTATGAGGTTTAGAGATGATTGTCGTTTCACGTTAGGACGAGAATCGCCTACGCAGGTTCCTATATTGCTTTACTGTGTCTTGAATTAATAATGAGCTTGCAAACGATGTGTATGGCAAATTGAGCCATCTTATCATATTCAATTTGAATTTATTGCAATGAAACAACCTTTGTGTTTGGAATTTATTTTGAAATTATTGTTATTGGAATTTTGCCTAGTATAAATAATAATAGATAGTACTATTTATTTCACTTGGAATTAAATTTACTTGTTTTTTGTATCTCCTTTAATACTCTTCCTATTTGATTGATTCAATTCATTTTATTTTATCGTTTTATGCTGCGTTAGATTCTACAAGTAAACTGAAGAAATTGGCAAAAATTGTTGTAACGCACCAATGTAGATATGACAAACATAATGGAAAGTTTATTTTATTAAAAACTTCTTACTCACTTTTGCCGTTCAGTTTTTACGACTGTGTGACCTTTTATCCACAGACGTCAGTTTAATTCTCATATTGGTTAACTTATCATTACTAAACGAAACAAATTTGTGTCACAAACACATTTTAACTAAATTTAAATTTTGTGCACCCTCTATATATATCCCTTCATTCCATTTGTCCCTTATAGAAGAACTCGTTTTGGCCAAAATTCACCGATATCCAGATTTAGCATTCTAATAAACGAGCTAGGTGAATATATTCATAGTTGCTCCCCAAACGCTTTGAAATCAATTTTAGTTTAGTTTTTATTATGTAATTTAGTTTTTTATACCTTCGTGCTAGTTTTGTTTGCCTATAAGTGCAAGTCACATTAAATCTTGAATTTTCTTGTATCAGTATGCCAAGCTGTTCAAAATAAGTTTTTTTTTTTTTTTAAAGACAATTCACACCAATTGACCTAGTCCCATGCTAAGCTGGTGAAGCTTGTGTTATGGGTACTAGGCAACGGATATACATACATATTATAGATAGATATAAATACATAGTTAAACACCCAAGACCTAAGAACAACACCAAATGCTCATCACATCGATGTTCGCCTCAGCCGGGGATCGAACCCGGGACCCATGGATTCGCAGTCAGGGGTACTAACCACTAGACCAATGAGTCGTAAGTAATTTAACCGTTACACGTTCTCATATATTTTATACGCAATGTATAAGAGATTCAAGCGATACGCATCAGTGCAGTGTTCCGTAAGATCTCAAGGTCCGGCGCAGTACCGTCGTTCGACAGATGATCGGATGGATCGCTTTACACCGATCGACTTACCCATCGATCGGTTACAGGAATGTCAATGTACCGGTTTGGAAATGGTTTAAATGTTGGATGTAAAAGTTGCAAGGAAAGAATTCAACGCGTGTAACGCAATGCAGAGTTCATTTCAACTAAATATTTTGTTCATGAACTTGTGACTTTTTCGACAAACCTTGAATTATATGAAATTATTCATTTAATCAGTGGTTTTAACAAATTTTGATGAGTCGTGTGAAAGTCGGTGACTTAAAATTTCACACTCTTAATTACCGTATTATCAATATTTTGTCATTATCAATCTCAATATGAAATAAACCAGACAAAATAGTGAATATTTAAGAATAAAAATGTAATATATTTAAGAATGGAGGATTCATATGTGTAACTACATTCTTATCACGATGCATGTATTTCAAATCTGAAATGACACAGCCTTAATAGAAAACAATTAATATTTTTTTAAAAGTACGTTTTGTTGCCCGTGTGAGGCTTTAGCGTGCTGATCGCGTGGCGCATCCTGCCTCAAGCGACTTCTGGTGGCACCGTGGGGTTTTAGTGGGTATACACAGTAGTGAATCCCACATAACCCTTCACCACAAAGCAGTCCGCTACGGGAAGTAATGCGTAAAGCATTTACCCACTTAAAAAAGAGGCTACGAAAAAGAACTGAGCCGCAAATTGAAGTCTCGTTTCTTGACCTGTAGGTTCGATTTCCGGCTGTGCAACAATAGACTTTCTATTTCTATTTCTATATGACTTTCGAAAAAAATCGTGAAAAAACCGGCACGTTAGACCCAAAAATACGACGTTGCTGACACCGTCGTATTTTTGGGTATGTGAGCTTCTGTGCCTGATACTCCTCAACAAAGGTTGTAACACCACGTTTTCTTTATTTCAAAAGCTTAGAGTTCTATATTTAAGATTTATGTGCAAGTATGAATTCACTATAAAAGTATATGAATTCAAAAGACAAAACTACAACGATAGCCAATAAGTAAAACAGTGTGAAGAGAATTCCAAGTGCGGTTAATGGTATGCTGATACGTCCAGCGATTGTAGGGGTGCAGTACTGTTGTGTTGTGGGCGGGTGACACGCAACGTAATGCAAATGCTCGCTACAAGATATTCGGAATCCTGATTTGTGTGGGCATTGTTTGGTTAACTGTTACTTCTATTTTCAGATCCGTGCGACCTATGACAATAGTGGAATGTTTAGGCTGTATTTGGTGCAGTTTTATGTGAAATTTTAAAAAAACTTAGATTATTCATGTACGAAATATAGTGTTTCGCAAGCTTTAACAGTTATTATATACATCTAAAAGGTCTTAAATTGAAAGATAGAGTAAAACTAGAAGAAATAAAGGACATGACAAAGTTTAGAAATGCTGTTACTTCTAGTAAAAGATTAAAATGGAAATGGACGGGACACATTATGAGAGAGGAGATGCTTTCTCTATTTCCTCAGAGCATTCATCATCAATGTTTTACGGAACGTCACGAAGATGTGCAGCGTTTTTGTCGAAGGGAGGGAGAGAGCGATTGAGACCGATTGAGAGAGAGTGAAAAGGGCGAATTACGTAATAGAAAAACTATTTTTGAAATTAAAATTTCGTAAAAGAATTTATGAAATATTTGTATTTTATATTTTATGCAAAATAATGAAATCACAAATGACGAATTGTAAATTAAAATGTAGTGTTATTATCGAAAAAAATATTGGTTGTTTGTAAAGTAGGTTTACGATCGAGATGTTTACGTGATAACGTCTTATTGGTGATATAAGTTTTTGGGAAGTAAGGAATTAATGAAGATAACAATTTTTTCAAATTTTAAATTACATCTATCGTTTTATTCACACTTTTGATGATAAATTTCGGGTGTAAAATGACAAGTTTACTTATTCGACTATGATATACATTTTTCTTCATACATTCACGGAATGACTGGCAGCGCTCGAGATGAGACGGGAGATCGGTCCGTCTCTCTCTCGTTATACCTGCGATTGCGCTCGTGAGGTTTTGGTGTGACACAAGTTTCTGAACATGTCACCCGACTAAAACGATTTTAAAGACGTTATCACGTCAAAAATAAATTTACCAAAATTTATTTAAAATTTGTATTAATCTTTAATATTTTAACACTTTTAATATTTTAATGACAATTAAATTGATTCAATTCATATTTTCCTGTTTCCCTCCCTCTAAGTCTCGGAATTCTATAGTTTTAGATTTGTATAAATATGAACAAGACTTAAAAATTAGTTTACCAAAGAAGTTTAATTCTGACAAGTGTACTTTGATAGCTTTTTTTTAAATTAAATAAGATGTAGTAGAATTGTCGATTGTTTGAACTCGTTTTCTTTTGTTCGAAATTCTAAATTCAAAAACACTATAATATTCCATAACACAGAATAAAGGCGTGTTTAAACCAAGCATTTCTCGTTTATCAGTAGTTTGACGAAAGGCCCGCAGCTATGCCCCACGATAATTAAGTCTATCCAAGTGTCTGCCGACGATATCTTCTTGCTGCGGGCTTGTTCCTTGCATCACTGCTAGACCACTAGTACATGTTTCATAATGGAATAAATAATATGGATAAGCCCTTACAATTTCTTTGTTTAGACTAATACGTACACTATTCACACTAATATTATATAACTGAAACTTTTTAGCAACATTGTTGAAAAAAAATTGTTTGATAGTAATTTTTTTAAGTTAACTAAATATTAATTTTTATTAAGAAACTAGCTGGCCAAGCGAACATCGTACCGCCTTACAGTCGATTCTTAAGTTTTTTTTAATATTTATTCTGCTACTCGGGACACCGGTCTAGCTAGTAAGATAAAAAAAAGAAAGTTGATAAGACAACAAAACGGTCATAAAATGAAAATTTACCTTCCCGGAAGCCCTCCACTAACACTTGAACTTTATGATATGGTATTAAAGTTCAAATTGACTTTTAAGTATTATTACGAATATTTTGTATGGGAATATAGAAAAGTGTTGTTTTTAGACTTTTTCACTCAATTTTTTTTTATTTTTCTCGTAAGAACCATCCTCGTGCTTCAAGGAATATTATAAAAAAGAGTTGGCCAAATTGGTCCAGGCGTTGTTGAGTTATGCGCTTACCAACACATTTTGCGATTCATTGTTATATTATAGATTGCATGAAACCTGCTACAAAGGCAAAAGGTATATTTTGGGTTAAACGTATGTGTTAAAAAAATCTCATATTACTAAATACCCTCGGTATAGTCAAGTTTCAGTTTACAAAAATATTTGGTAAATTTGTCGAATTACGGCTCTACCATAAAACAGCACCAATTTTCTTTCTACATATGTTCATAATTGACAATGATGTACCATGCAATAATGTGGTGGTGCATGCTCTTTAACCCATACAAATTAATAAAAACATCATGATTTGTTGTCACAAATGCCACTTAGAATTAAAAAAAACCTAACCTAATGTAATTGGGAACTGAAACACTGGGAACTGAGACAATATCATTTACATCATGCATATCTATACTATCATTTTTTTTTTAATTTTTTAAGGGGCCGAACCCTAAACGCGCCTCTTTAATATTACTTGGGGTACTACATACTAGTCTTAATCACGATAGAAAAACGATTTGAAGCTGTTTTAAGTTGTAGCCGTGAGTCGACAAATTGACCAAATATTTTTAGTATCACAAAATACATTTCATTTTCATTCATTGTAAACGCAGCACAATCCGACGCCTGCAGACAAGTTTGACATTAGGCTGATATAAGATGGTTTGAGCCAAATAGACCCATCTAGTCGTTCCATGAATTTATTTATTGGCGCGGAAACACTTAGATTGTGAAAACTCGAGTTCAAAGCGGATTGACTATATTTTCGCTAGAAGCGATATCGAAACCTGCTTTCAATATTTTACGATTCGAGGGAAGTTTATTCCACAATTGAGGCAATGCGCGATTGGTACGATATTGTTCGTGGAACTCAAATCCACAGGTTTTAATGTAATTTCATATAGTGCTGTAACTCACTACCGACCATAGAATCCGGACATATAGTTTTTGTTAAATTTTCGTTAATCTTTGTTTGGTAATAATACGTTTTTTAATACTTGCAAGTCTGGTTAAGAAAACAAATGTGTGACAATAATTACTATAACAACAAGTAACGGGTATAGCATGTGTGAGATTATGCAAAGAGCAATATTTGTATTGCGATCATTAAGAAAATACAAACACCACCAACAGAAATTAATTTAATTTACTTCTTATGACGTTGCACGTGTATTGTGCGGTGAGGACTCTTACTCTATATTAACCACTCATGTATTACAAAAGAATAAATGCTACTTAATTACATTTTCATATGAAATAAATGATACATGCTATTTAATGTAAATACTGAAGAGAGAGCCTGCGTTTGGCTGTCGGTTTAGGTAATCGCCACGTTTTGAAAACTAACAAGCCAAAGCTTGTACATGTATATTACCGCGATTTAAAAAAAATAGTTTATACATATTTATGATACATTAGTTATAACTGCTTCAGAAAACAAGATTTGTAACATCGAAGTGTATCATTATTTTTTTGAAAATTTTTATCAACCTATCAACTAATTTTTAGCATCTCAATGAAAATGGAAATACCTATAAAAATAGGTTTATAGTTTATTAGTTGGTGCCCGCGACTTCGTCTCAGCAGGAAACGTATTTCGAGTAGCTTATACTAGTGTGACGTAGAAAAAAACTACTAAAGATATTGCCTATTTAAGATTCCCATCATACATTACATATGACGTGTATCTCTAGCGGTTTTGGCAGCGCACGACAGAATAGCTCGTAGATAGTAGATTTTTTCCTACTTACCTACCTGATATTTTAGACAATTTATAAATTGTAGCTTATATGTTATTCTGATGTATAAGCTATATTATTGCAAAGTTTCATTACAATCCATTCAGTAGTTACTAGTTTATGCGCGAAAGACTAACAAACACCCTTTCATACTTACAAACTTTCGCGTTTATGATATTAGTAGGTAAGTAATTCAGTGCTTTGGTTTCTTTAGGAAATTAAGAATTTGAAAAAGGAATTAAATCAATCATTACAAACAAATAATATAAATGATAATGCTTGGATCTATTGTCGTATTGAAGTCGAGATGGAATAGTGGTCTTTATCTAATCTTTGTTCATAAATTATGCGCAGCGCAGAGTGCTTGCTTTAGATCAATCATATTAACTTGCTTCTTGTTTAATCTATTCTCTTAATACTCTATTATTTATTTGTAGTCAATATGCCGTTATGTATTAGGTATGTACCAAATTTGCGACAGTAGATTATATTTAGAAACATACATTTCGTATTCCTTACACATAGGCGGCAATTCTATCACTGGCGGTAAGTTTTTTTTAAAACCTTCGATCTTGTGTGGCACAGAGCTTTCTCTCGAATCTTCCAGCGTATGGGCACCCCGAGAAATGGGGATTGGAGCATCAAGGACGTCATTAACGGGGCATGGTCCAACAACAAGGTTTGAGGTACCACAAAGCTATGTATTCCCCGACCCTGTTTCAGCATATCAATGATATGTTGCAACTTAGCAACATTTATTGCTATGCGGGCGATAGTATTGGGGGATACTATATACAATGGCTGATCAGATATTTCTCGGGCATCTGTCAATAAACAAACATGTCTCTGAAAAAAAAACAACTTTCGGTTAAGGAGTGCAGACTTTCTAAAAATTACTTAATAAATATTTAAATAATTAAAATAACAATAATTGTCAAACAATTGTCAAACAATTGTCAAACAATTGTCAAACAATTGTCAAACAATTGTTAAACAATTGTCAAGCAATGTCTAAGAATCGTGTAAAATTAATATATCCGACATATATTAGACGTTACGTCTCAATGAACGACTTTGAGTATCGCTATGTGGTTTGTATGTAACCTTTAATTGTAACCTTTTCTTCAGACGTCCACACGATTTAATCCTAAACTATATGTAGCAGTAAAGTGATTACTAGAAGAAATAACTATAAAGTTTTTACAGGAAGCACTATTTACGAAGGCGGTACACTCGCGAAGAACATTCTTTTTACCATATACATACTTTTATATCTAAGGATTACTCTCTTTTTGATAATATAATAGCTGGAATGAGTTTTTAAATAGCGGCCTGCCAGGCTCCATATAGCTAGACATTTTTTATTTTGAAAATAATTAAAATTTAGGATCCAGTCTTAAAATTTTGAAAAATGTTTTAAACCGGTTCAGTAGTTTTAGTCTATAATCTTAATCAATCAATTAAATTTAATAATATTTTTACGCATTTCATTTTTTTTTTTTTAAATTGTAACTCTTTTACTGTTTAACTGCATATCTTTACAAATTTTTTTTCATTATCTGTATACAGTTATTTTTTTAACTAGTAACAAGCTTCAACAATTCCACTATGAATTTTATACTAACGAAATGTCATGTTTATATATCATTCATATCATATCAATATATCATTTGTTCTCGACAGTACCTACTACACTTAAAGGCGGAAGATGTTGACTTAAATTGATTCGCTTCTCTTTGGAAGATTTTATTTAGTGAAAGTAAATCACGTAAGTGCGTGTAATGAATAATGTTACATTGAACGTTTGGTGTAGCCTGTGCGAAGAGGACAAGAGATACAAGGACATATTATTCTTATTCATCTAATTAAACCAACTGCATATAAACAAAAACATGTGATAACTGTAGAAGTTGTAGTAGATTCAGAAACTTTTAAATTTCGCTTCATAAGACATTTTCTTTTGCGAATAAGCGAACTGTAGAATCGACTCCCGGTGAGGGTCTTCCCTGCAAGATACGACTACTTGTTTAAAAAAAGAGCACACTCTTCAAAGGTCGGCAACGTACCCACTAAAATGGGCTGCCAAAAAACTAGATAAAACCACTAAATGAACGACGTTTCCGTGGTAAAATACTTACCGCAAATGTTCTGATAATGATTCCCGGCTAAATAGCGTATATAGACATGCTCTAAACAAAAATCAATATAGACACGATAATATGTTGATTTTATATCCCATCCTTTATTTATCTTGTACTAGCCGTATCCTAGAACATCAAACAACGGAAAGTTGCGTACCTGACCAGAAAATTCAGGGTTACCTTAGGGAGTGGACGAGTATTGTGACTGGGTAAGAGTCGCTGCATCTGGAACAGGACAAGACACGCTTTAAGAGAATGAAGGCCAACGTCGGAGAAGCACCAAAAGAAGAGAAGAAGCTGTCCCACCATCAAAGTGTGGTTATACCTTTTCCTAATATTATTTTAAGTATATATGGAAGTTAATGTAAAAGAAACTTACTTTATGACGTGACAACGTCTTATAATTCAATGGAGCCGGCTGCACGCACGAAAAAACATGACTCATGCGGCGTTACCTCTGAGGCGTTCAAGGCTTGAAGTGCAAGCGAGAGCACTCATTCCGCGCTCTCGCTTGCACACAAAAATTTACATAATTGTATTTATGCGTACAAATAAATGTAATTTTATCAATTCAATTGTGATTTCCATTTACTTCCTTCTCTATATCCATACAAAATATCTATCTAACAAATAAAATTAAAATTTTCTTTTGAAGAATGCAACCATTCCATCAGTATTTTCTTATGACGTTGTCACGTTCAACTATCAGTAAACCGACTACAGACAACCGATATTTTTTTGAAACAAACCAAGTCTGTGTCATCTCAGATTTATTATCTGCGTTTGCGCGTCTGACACGTCTGATTTAGACGTCCACCACTTCCTTTGACTCGCCTTGTACTTGTTCACACGATATGTCGCCATTTATTTACTTATTCTTACCCGATTCTATTAATTTACAACGATAAATGTATTCAAGTTATTTACATGCGTCATTAACAGGAATTCATAAAAATTAAATCAGTCCAACTACACTCTTAAATTAAAGTTCGTCTTTTTTAGTAATATTCAAATTGTGATTATGTATTGAAAAGATTAGTTACTTTTATTAATTGCGAGCCATTAGATGGGATTATTTTATAAATAGAGAATAATAATAAACTAAGGAGTAGGCTTAGCTTAGCTCCCTAAATCCTGTGGGATGGTTATTTTGTCCCAAAACTTATGTTATTTAATTTTTTTATATAAAACAAAGAGGCAGGTGGCCACCTATTGTTAAATGATATCGCCCATAGACTCACTGCCAGAGGGGCTCACAAGTGCGTTGCCGGCCTTTTTTGAATTAAGTACGCTCTTTTCTTGAAGGACCTTAAGACCTTATTGGTTAATTTATTTATCGGGTGACAAACACGTATTCAATGTAATTTATATATACATATAATTCTTACTTAAAACAATGATATTGTCATCATCATGTTAAAAATGTTTCTGCTACCGCAGTTTAATCGACTCCCAGTTTATTTTAACATTGCGAACTAAACCGAGAAAAAAATTCTACCATTTATAAGTGGGAATCACGGTGTTCAGCTTTTGTCCAGAAATCGACTTGTTATCAGATATTTTATTTATTTATTTATATTCTTACAGCTAACATTCATATTATAAAACAAAATACTTAGGCAGTATACAAATCCGAAACAAATTACATAGAGAAACAGTATATATATGAAACAGAAAACAACATAAGTAAGTACATTAATAGACAAAAGTAAAAAATAAAAGAAAACTGAAATTGAACATTAAATTAATAATGTTTCGTAGAAAAAACTAAATTGTTACTGCTTCACAACCTCTTTGGTGAGGTGGAAAATATCAACATCCTCATAATTAGTGCCATAGATAAAACCCGAAACATTGATGAATTATGCAGGTAATTCGTGTTCATACAAGGCACATGAAACAATTGTGAGTAAAAATAATAAAAAATAAATCAATGGCGCTACAACCTTTTTAGGTCTGGGCCTCAGGTTTCTGTATCTGTTTCAGAAGACTGATCACCTACTTGCCTATTAGATAATAGGCAAGTAGGTGATGCACGCACGCCGTTGACTTTTAGGGTCTAAGGCAAGCCGGTTTCCTCACGATGTTTTCCTTCACCGTTCGAGAGAATGTTAAATGCGCAAAGAAAGTCCATTGGTGGACAGCCGGGGATCGAACCTACGACCTCAGGGATGAGATTCGCACTCTGAAGCCACTAGGCCAACACTGCTCACAATCGAGTATACAAATTATAAATAAATATAAATAGCTATAAATTTGATACAGCCCATTTCCATATAATATAGATCCTCGCGTGCCTATGCAGGTGTACCAATGCAGTTCAGGGGTCACCGCACATCGTTAATTCAAGACATGTTTGCACTTATCTCGCTAAGTACCGCTTTAAAACTAGGGAATTACTCCTCCAATTACGTTCAAATGCTAATAATAAATGCGAAAGTAAACACAGTAAGAAAACCTAGGTTATGTGTTAAATTTGGAATTGTCAGATGTGTTTTTAAAAATTATTTGGAAAAAAGAAAAAAAAAGGGTGCGTGTACTTATGTACGCGCGTAAGAAGTTATACTTCTTTGGCATTATTAAAAATAGTTTTTGATTGCATGCAAATAATTAATTACAATTCAATAATCAAAGACTGGAAAAGAAGTCATTATAGTCAATAAAGTTCAGTTTACATTAAAAAAATTAAATAAATAAATATTTATTATTATTTTCTTACATTAAGTGTAACATAAATTAATAATTCGAATGTTGTTTTTAAATTATGTTCAATGCCGTAGCATCTTCCGTGAGCAACTTCATTCTGTTAATTTTGTATCACGGTGCGTGCGCATCGTATAATTTTACTCTCATAAATTTTTCATAACGCGCCTAAAGAAGTATAACTTCAAAAATATTCTGAGGCATTATTTGGAGGCTCTCTCAGTAGCTGTGCAGAATAAGTATACTTTTAAGTAACAACTGACATTGTACCGATAAACCTGTTATTTTTACCTGTTATTTGTTACCATTCAGGTTTTTTTTTTAACCTCTAAATTTTCCATTTGACCAATTTTCAATTTGCCCATTAGATAATTTTTTTATTTCTTAACATCGTGTATGAAACTATTTCGATGATTATTTTCTTGTTGAATGGAGATATACCCAAGGGTGGTACGAAGGAAACCAGGACTTGATGGTGGCATCCCAGAGGAATCAGGAGGAACCTTCGAAAATGTGTTCAAAATAAAAAAAAATATGAAATCATTATCTCATTCGAAAGTCGGTTTTTTGTTCAAATTTATATACCAAGTACATAGGTTCGTGTATTATTGGATTCTAACTATATATTGTACTTTTAACAATAGGTACATATAATGTTTAGATTTACTACGTTTTGTACTACTTATACTAAGACCGCCTATAGACATCCTTTAATTTTATTTCTTTTGTTTTATAAAGTGTATTTTAATGCCATAATCGTGATATTCTGTGAACTGGCATACATCTAAAAATATTCAATAAAAACCGATGAGAACTAGACTTGACAAATTTTTAATTGTATGTATTACCGGAATTTATTCTCAAATACCAAATTTGTCGTCCAAATATAGGCAAGCGAAATGTACAGTTATCAATCCACGTGTGTCAATTAAAGTGCAGTTAACTACACTTAACCATGTTAGTATCATGTTATCATAGGTCATGATATATTTATTGATATTGAGAAACTATTACTGTTTATAGAAATTCGATTAATGGACATGAAACACTTTTTGCCGGATTACATCTCGTTAGAGAATTATATAATTGTCCTATATTTATTGGCATATAATACTGTAGAAGATAAGTTATATTAAAATGCATTATCTATTGTTTTTTCATATATATAAGGGTGTCAAAGTCAAAGTCAAATCATTTATTTCAATTAGACCATCTAAAATGGCACTTTTGAACGTCAAAAAAAAAAAATATATAAAGAAGATTCTAGTTGCCCCTTCCAAAAGGTAGTTTCGCGTGGAGAAGAATGGGCTAGAAACTCCACACTAACTATACTAAAAAAGTTAGTATACATGTTCCTCACATATTTCGAAACCGTAGAATATTAACATTAAAAAGTAACAAAAATATTAAAAAAAACACAACAAAACAGTGTGTGAGATACAAAAAAAAAATTACATTTGTAGCATTATAAATAAAAAAAAAGATAATAATAATAATAACAAAAATATGCTAAAGCAAAAAATCAGCAACCAATTTGATTTTGTATTGCAAACGGATCACCTGATGTTAAGTAATACCGCCAGTCGCCCATGGACACTCACTTTACTAGAAGGCACGTGCGTTGCCAGTTTTTTTTAAGAATTGGTACGCTCTTCAAAGGACCCAAAGTTCAATTGGTTCCGTAAAGTAAAGTAAAAAATCATTTAATCTAACAGTCAGAACTTATGCCAGTTCTCAAATCAAGGGCGTAGAACGGAAGAGAAGACTGGCAATAAACTCTCCGCCACTCTTTTTAATCGCCATTTTTTTTTAGGAAATACTTTAATGGGCAGCTGGTTCCACATAGTGGTTACTCAGTTATTAGGTATTACTCAGTTAAAAGTTGGGATATTTTTATTTTATGAAAGTGTATTTTGTTTCTATACATAGAAGCTTATTCTATGAATAATTCTTATTCCTAAACCGTAAACATTTTGCTGTTTTTTGTAACACCTTTGCACAGATTGTATTTAATTAATTTTGCTATCTATAAATAAGTTTCATAAAAAAACTTAAAAGTTCGCTAGTAAAATATATTTTTTACACTACTAAAATGAATTTCTGTTTTTTGTTCGGTAACAGGAAAGATGATAATATAATTCAATCGAATGAATGGTTAAGGATTTAAAAGCAAGGAACAAGCCTTTACCATCTTACATTCTGATTACTCAAACATTCCGACACTTTTAAAGCCTTAAATCGAGCACCTAATTACCCACAGTTTATTAGGGAAGAATGCGAAGAGCTCTTAAAGAGAGCCCTTACCACTGGTTCCTAGTTAATTCAAATAAAGATACATAAATCTTACACAAAAAAAAAACTAGTGGCGATACAACCTCTTTAAGTCTTAGCCTCAGATTTTTGAATCTGTTTCATGATCATTTTTAAATCTAATACGCAAGTAGGTGATCAGCCTCCAGTGCCTGAGACATCGTTGACGTTTTCGATCTAAGGCAAGGTTTCCTCACGATGTTTTCCTTCACCGTTCGAGCAAATGTTAAATGTGCACATAGAAAGAAAGTCTATTGGTGCACAGCCGGGGAGAAAACCTACGACCTCAGTGATGAGAGTCGCACGCTGAAGCCACTAGGCCAATACTGCTCATAACACCACACATTAATCTTTACATTTATTGCAATATCCTGAGTGTATATTAATATAATTTACTAAAATTTAGATGAAACAACTATTCCCTAGGCATATATCTGATTTCAATCGTCGAGCGTCGAGGAGGAATAAGAAATTCCACCCGTAAAACCTCGACGTTCGTCGTTCCACTAAGCGTTTTTAATCCATTTGTTGCGGCGCACCACTATATGGAACCAGCTGCTATCCACCGAAATATTTTCGAACGTATTCGACTTAGAGTCCTTCCAGAAAAGGCCGGCAACGCATTTGCGAGCCCCCTGGCAATGTGAGGTGAACCTCCTGCCCGTTTGTTATATAATTTTTTTTTTTTTTTTTATATTAAAGATTAGTTTATGAAAATTTGTGTTTGTGATACATTTACAAGATTAAGCACACCTAAAGACATCATCCATCTTTACAAATTGATTCTAATTCCTTTATTGACTTCAAAAGCAGCAAGTAGTTTTACTTTTAGTTCTATTTTTGAAATCTACTTTAACCATATAACTATTTCAGCGATGGTAGTACTTGGCAATCGTTCCATACATCAGCGCATTAGCACGAAAGGTGTCGGTCTGACCCGTCCTACCTAATGAACGGACGACAAAATGTCCGAGGATCTTCTTAAACAATCTCCACTTTAATGGTAAATGCTTTTCGCCAATTTCAGTTAAATGCTTGTTAGGTTGCTTAAAGAGGAATTCTATTTCAAACAGTTTCTAGACAATCTTTATTAAGAAAAAAAAAACAATGACCTTACAACACTTTCGCTTTTTCCTTTTGTATTTTTTTTGTGATAACCCTTATCTATTCTAATATAATAAAGCCATGTTTATCTGGTTTATGAATTCTTAAAGCATTTTCATTTCAAAGACAAAGATAAAGACAAAGCAGAAGATCTATTTGTCTGATGGTGGTCATAGATTTTTGGTTTTGAGCCACATATATACGATGGTTTACTTCACCGTATAAGTATGTGTTTGATGCCCACATAGACAGAAAGTTCATTGGTGCAAGCTGGGGTCGAACCTACGACCTCAGGGATGAGAGTCACACTCTGAATCCTCTTGCACTAGCCTCAACTAACACTGCTTTATATTATAGTATAAAAAACGAAAATCCAAAACAAATAAGGGAGCGTTCAAGTATTATGTAACTAATTTGTTCCTCTTGTAAAACGTTACGATGCGGGGTGGGGATTAAATTACGCGTTATTAATAATATAATTTTCGCCTTTCCAGTACTTTACAGCACATATTGGTTAAAACGTTACGGCGCGTTACATGGGGGGGGGGAGTCATAAATCTCCAAAAATTGCGTAACGTAAACTTGAACGCTCCCTGAGGTAGATATTAAAAAGATTCCATTTTCAAATTTTCAGCAATGGACAGAAATAATTACGAAAGGCGCGCACGCGCGGTGCCCATTCACTATAACAGAAGTGTCTGAAGCTCGGTCGTGACATAACTCAGCCTGGAGGGCGTAATCTCAAATAAATTGCGTACACTTAGTGCCTCTTTATGGACCTTTTAAGGTAGAAATTTTAAGATGATAATCGACACGTTCATAATTAAGATCTGTGTGATTGCGGGGTCGTGATGGGTGTGGATTTCCGCTTCCGTCTCTGGTGGTCTTTGCCCATATTTGAATCTAATTTGACTCTAAATGCACGGTGCATGGTGGACTTGAAATGTTCATTTATAGTCTTGAATAATCTTCGTGGAATCTGGATCCTGGAAAGAAGCTAATAAAATAAAAAAAGAAGCTTTTTGACTAAAATATATTTTTCGGATTTAGGTAAACCTATGCTTAATAAACGAGGAAGACAAATACAAAGATGGGAAGATGATGTGTGAAGAGCAGCTGGTCCTATACGTAAAGCTAGAAACAGAGTGGAAGCTCTTAGAGGAGGCCTATGTCCAAGGACAAGCTGTATAACAGAAATCAACCGGCTTGCCAATTAGTTATTAATATTTATTTTTAATTTTTAGTATTTCATATTTTTATCTACTAGTATATGTTATTACAGCAATAATGAATAAAGGCTTTTATTATTATTATTATACTTATATAATACCAGTCATACTTAAATTCTAAACCTTAATTTACAAGACAACCTTTGCAGTTTGGTTCTAATACAAGCTTTAATTTTCAATTTGAATAAAGTTTATTAGCAGTGTTATTCTAGTGGTTAATAGTGCTCTGAGCACGTTCAAACATGGCTGTGCACGAATTTATTTTCTATATGAGTGTTCTTTAGACAACATCGTATGAACGAAAAATCAATGTATCGAAATGTTTGGGAAATAGTATTGTATTTATTAATAGTAAAATTATGCCGTTCATCATTTAACCTAGCGTTATAATACTTGTGAATTTTCAACAACTCGTAGCATTATTTGAACAAAAAGTACACCCACTGTGCATAGCTATGCAAATTGAAACCCGTGATCATACATAAGAAGCCTCGCCAAAGCCATAAAGCGTCGTGTGTGTTCGGACGCTTCTCATATCTCTGAGAGAAGTATTTTGCATGCAACCTATCGTTTCCAATAATCACTGGACGGTACCACAAAATGGCCTATAATATTAAGGAGCTTTTGTAAATTGAAGCTTTATTTCTATTATATAAAGACGACTTTACTTTGGCCGTAAGTATATTATTTGATTCAGCGTGATATGTGTAACACTTTTCGTAAATTGTAGGTTGAAATTATAAGTCTATACTTACTGACGAAGTTGAATTTAAAAAATATATATTTTATGCCTTTTATTCACCTTGTATATATCCAAAATCATGCAGTACTACGGTGAAAAATTTATCAGTGGCGCTACCACCTTTTTTTATCCTTTTTAGGTCTGGGCCTCAGATTTCTGTATCTGTTTCATGATTATTTGTTAATCTAATAGGCAAGTAGGTGATCAGCCGCCTGTGCTTTACATACCGTGGACGTTTTCGGTCTAAGGTTTCCTCACGATGTTTTCCTTCACCGTTCGAGCAAATGTTAAATGCGCACATAGAAAGAAAGACTATTGGTGCACAGCCGGGGAGAAAACCTACGACCTCAGTGATGAGAGTCGCACGCTGAAGCCGCTAGGCCAATACTTCTTCTTAAACTTCGTACCACGGCACAATGAACTAAAAAGTATATTAATTTATTCTTAATTTTATAATCTCATGCTATAAAATGAAGTTTCCGATTACGTCTATATAAACGCTTTAAACTAAAAAACTACGGATTTTTATACGGTTCGAATAGATTCATGAGGATAGTTTAAGTGTACAATTCATGGTTTTATGTAACATATTGAAATAGTGTTGTGTATTTAGACGACTCATTGGTCTAGTGGTTAGTACCCCTGACTGCGAATCCATGGGTCCTGGGTTCGGTCCCCGGCTGAGACGAACATCGATGTGATGAGCATTTGGTGTTGTGCTTAGGTCTTGGGTGTTTAAATATGTATTTATATGTCTATCTATCTATAATATGTAAGTATATCCGTTGCCTAGTACCCATAACACAAGCTTCACCAGCTTAGCATGGGACTAGGTCAATTGGTGTGAATTGTCTTTAAAAAAAAATAATAATATTGTTGAAGAGGTCACAAAAAATCATGCGAAAATAGACGAAAGCCACGCTGCAGCAGTGGAAGCTATTTAATTATTTAAATTTATAATGTTGCAACTCGGTTACCGAATATAAACCTCAATTATTAAATGACTAAATGTAGCATAGGTCTCTGAAATACCTTTGAGCTTCTAATTGTAATCTGAAATTATTACGCAATTATTTAAGTTAACTCTTAACGCTTAAACAAATGTTGATCTAGGTTTATATAATAAATAACTAAACCTACTTTAATACCTTCTATATGAAAAACGTTTAACTTTTCCAGATAGCAGCGCTGGTTCTCTGTAATCCGAATAAGGCTATGTTCACATGTAACGCGCGTTAACGCGCGTCAAGGCGCGATCAAATTTGAAGAGCGTTCAGATGACGAGCGCTAACGCGCGTTGCGAGAGTACTCGTCAGTCTGGAAGAGGCTATTATTTTGTGGTTATATTATAAAGAAAAATATAGAAAAAGAAAACGTACACATTGGGTTCATCCAATTTTGAAAAAAAATACAAATTATATTATATTTTTTATACAAATTTGCTACATTCCAACTTGCTGGCCTTTTTTCTACTTCATCGATTAGTAAGTCGATGTCAATATCTTCAATTTCACTCATTTTAAATGCGAGAACAAAATATAATTACGAAAATTAACAAAATTACATGCGATCGCGATGAAAGCATGATGATGTGCTGCAGAAGCGGGCTGTTCGGGGTATTTGTTGTGTTTCTCCGAGGGAGTCGGTACGGAATAAGTTTAAGGAATTAAATATTATGACACTATCTGGTTAATATATTCTTGAAGCCTTGTTGTATGTCCAAAAAAATATAAACGATTTTAAAACAAATGGTGACTTTCACCAGTATAATACGCGAAATAGAACTAATTTGAGTGTACGACCAACCAGGCTCCAAAAGATAAATCACTCCTTATATGGAAATTGTATTCGTTTTTACAACAAACTCCCAAGCGCAATTAGAGAATTATCACTAAATAAATTCAAAGTCCTCGTTAAACGAAAATTAATCAACAAAGCTTTTTATAAATTTGAGGACTACTTAAATGATCCTAATCCTTGGGATTGAATTGCTCCAGTTCAAACAATTTGTATGACAATACTTGGCGATTAAAAAGAGTGGCGGAAAGTTTCTTGCCAGTTCTTCTTACCCGCTCTACGCCCTTGACTTGCGAACTGGTAGTAAATGTAAATTTACGATTAATTTAACTTGACTATTCAAAAGTGTACTTAGTTACCTACTTGAATAAAGATATTTTGAGTTTGAGTTTGAGTTTGAAGCGCGCGCTCATCTGAACAGCAAACGGACATTACATTAATATCAAAGCGCGCGTCAACGCGCGATCACCTGCGTCTAGAGACTTTTTCTCTGAGCGCCGCGCGCGCGCGCGAATGAACAGTTGAATGAAAATACCACAATGTCTAATCGCGCGATTTGAAAACGCGCGTCAAGTTTTTGCCATCTAAACATAGCCTAACGATTCTGACATCAATATTGAGTTGTTCTACCACGCAATCCATTGAAACAAATTAAGAATATGAAATTTGGTAGTCAATATTCAAGACAGGATCGCTATTTCGCTGGAAATATACTGAGATTCTTTTTTATAATGGCCGAATCCTGAGATAATCGAGATTTCAATTTCACACACTCCGATGTAAATATTTTTGATACTTTATATTACATGGATATCTTTACATCTGACAGATTTACCGAAGGTATTCAATATCGACACTTTAATCGGCAGATGTATCTTGGAGATACATGTATGGTAAGATCACTAGAATGTGGTGTAAAATCAATAATATTTTTTATAATAGTAACGAATATAAAGGCACTTGCTTTTCACTTAACATCAGATGAACCTCCTGCCCGTTTGCCTCCTGTTCTATAAAAAGGGTGCGTGTACTTATGTACGCGCGTAAGAAGTTATACTTCTTTGGCATTATTAAAAATAGTTTTTGATTGCATGCAAATAATTAATTACAATTAAATAATCAAAGGCTTGAAATGGAGTCATTATAGTCAATAAAGTTCAGTTTACATTTGAAAAATTAAATATTTATTATTAGTCTCTTACATTAAGTGTAACACAAATTCTATTATTATTCAAATGTTGTTTTTAAATTATGTCCAAAGCCGGAGCATCTTCCGTGGGCAACTTCATTCTGTTAATTTTGTGTCACGGTGCGCGCGCGTCGTAAAATTTCACTCTCATCAATTTTACATAACGCGCATAAAGAAGTATAACTTCAAAAGAAGAATATTGGTGAAAAGGTAATAATTTATTCATTTTAATAATATTTAAACTAAACACTAATTAAATATATTAACTAAAGGATCCTAGTGTTTTGTTTTATAGTTTGGTCTCTGACAGAATAACCTTAAGGCTAGCCACGTTTTCTTCATTACTATGTTTATTTATTGAGCGAGGATATGTCTAGGTATTTTTATTTGGAAGCCAATTATTATGAATGGGGTATTTCGTTTTTTATGCCTCAATTTTAATGAAAATTAGATTGAACAATATATTATATACCATTTAAATTATAGACATTTTATTTTTAAGATATTCAGTAGAATTATGAATTAAAATTATGTTTATCATTTTATAATTTCCTTTTTTACCTCAGTGGAATTCGTATTCTGTATATATAATTAGCTAATTTCAAACATCTTTGCGAAGCTATAATGTCGGTAGATACAAGATACCAAGAACGAAATCAAATGAAATCGCTTAATTGTAGAGAGATTTTTATTAATATTTAATAAAGGTGAGCCTATTTAGGGCCGCGCGATCCCGCTATGGTCACATCACGCGCAGGCTATCACTGTTATAACGCAGGGCCTGCGGCCGCGCAGCTTCTACACTGATACTGCCCTATACAGCGATTAGCTAGTTTAATACTTTCTAGGCATACCTGAGGTCAATTATGCTGGAAAAGTTGGTGAGACTGTTTAAATAAAAAGAAAATAATGTAACAAAAGTAAATAAACTTCTAAATTTATTTAATTCCAGACGAAGCCTCTCGGATTGTTATGTTTTACGGGATAGGCTTTTTCCACAAACATTTCCTGATCCCTGTCGATCCAGCCGTTTTTAAATCGACTTTAGTATAAACAGAAACTAATAACCTATCAATTCGTCGTGTTGATTTATTTTTTAAATGCCACATTCCCAACTACGAAATACCTTCCTTTTCTCTCCTTTTTAATAATAGTATTAAAACTATTTAAAATATCAGATATTTACCAGCTCAATTATACCTTAAAGTATCAACTTAAAACATAGACAAAATCATACTTTAATAGTATCAACACTCGTCAATCGCAGTTCACACCGGGAGCGGGTGTGATTGCGGCTTGCTACAGATAAGGTAAATAGCTCATACAATTGTTGGAATGGGACTCTGCCCCTTTTGTTAAGGAAGTGCTGTCTAATGGAACGTAGCTCTGAGCAAGACTTACATGGTGTCGATTGCAATGTACCAAAACGGCTCCATGATTGCCCCTTGGCGAACTAATTTGAATTTTATTGTAAGGCTAAGCGGTGTATGGTTTCATGAGTACTAAGAATTACTATCATTGAAGTTGTATTACGTCTTGTGAAGTGTCATGACGTCAGTAGTATAGCTTAGCTTCATAAATTTATGATAGATATAATATTATCTATAAAAAACGTGCTTTTTCTATCTGTTTGTAGTAATATATTTTCATTTAGGTTTTGTTGTATTAATTGCATTTTTTTAACTTCTTGGTTTCTAGGAAACTTACAATTTGTAACGTAGTGTTGTAGCCCTTCTGGCACCAAGGTTTAAACCTTTAGTCGTTTATTGGTGTTTTCTGTACTTTTAGTTTATAAATATTGAGCAATATTAAACAGAGCACAGAGAGGTGTTGGCCTAGTGGCTTCAGCATGCGAGTCTCATCCCTGACGTCATAGGTTCGATCCCCGGCTGAACCCCAATGGACTCTCTATCCACGTGCACATTTAACATTCGCTCGATCGGTAAAGGAAAACATCCGCTTGCCTTAGACCCAAAAAGTCGACGGCCTGTGTAAGGTACAGGAGGCTGATAACATACTTGCTTATTAGATTGACAAATGATCATGAAAGAGATACAAAAATCTGAAAAAGGTCGTAGAGCCTCTGATTTATTTATTCAAGCAATAATAAAAAGAAAAAAAACTGCTTTGCTGCCCTTAGCATATCGTATAAAATTATGAACCTGAAACTATAAGCGTATTTTTAAATTGAACATTATTGTGGTCGGATAATGATGTAATTTGTAATTCAAATATGTAAAATTTAAATATCAAGAATAAAACAAATAAAACCATAACATATTTATTTGTCGTAATTACATAGTAATACGACATACCTAAGATTACCCGTTTAATGATACGATAAAATTATTAGGCTATTTTCAAAATAGCCAATATTGGTAGTAAAGATAGCTGTGGAAGCAAAAGGCTATCATTGGCAATAATGGTTAAACGGGTCATGAAGATCTTAATATCACTATCGGTCCATTTTAATAGCGTACTTCATTAGCAGCGTGTTGAACTGCCGTAATTAAATTTACATAGAAAACATAAAGGCTCGCTATGAGTCGTTATATGTTGTTGAGATATGTTTTAAGTTAAAGCTACCAGCTTGGGCATGTTATTTGTAGTACCGCTTTTTAAGTGGAACCGTTGTAAGTTATAATTTTAATAATTGTCTGTTTTTTGTGTCCAATGGGTATCGGACATATGTGCCTGTTTTATATAGAGAGTGTCTGCCGGAAACCGGCCATGGTCGAGCCTCATATCTTATATGATACATCTCAGCTAGTTTGCGCCTTAGTCGCAAATTAGCTGCTGTTTAGTTTGCAATTTAGTTATAAGTTGTAAATCTTCTTAATAAAAAAAATAAAAGTAAATTATCGTAGGTTTAGAATTACTATACAATAAAATAAAATAAATGTACCCTGCCACAGCGACCAAACTTTTTGAATTTGTTTTAATACTCTTTTAATTAATTTTGTATTACTTTGTAGGTTAAGAAAATTGCAAATACTGTAAACTCCATTGTTAAGATTACTTATAAAAATACTTATACGTTGGTTTGGTATCATGTCATTAAGCAACTTCTTCCATGAGATATGACGATGACACCGTACAAAACCAGCCTTGCGATTCTGTAACTCACTTTTCGAACTCAATCATAAAATGACTGCTTCACGACTGATTTTAGCGCGACCGCCGCTGTGAAAACCGCTGTGTGAGTTCGAAAAGTGAGTTACAGAATCGCAAGGCAGTTCGCTAATCGTTATTATTAAAGATATTTTAGCTTGAATGCAATCTCAGGAACCCTTACTCTGTCACTTCCAATAGCGATACCGACAGCAATCCTGATCATAATATTGAGTTTGATTACCAATTCCAAGGTTGCAATCAGCGCTACGAATATTGAAAGACTACATCGAAATTGCATACAAAATCGTTGAGGCTATCGCCATGGGACGTTATAGATGTTCCATCTATTTAGAAAAGCTATAAAAAACCTATTTAGATCTGGACCCCAGATTTCTGTATCTGCTTCATGATCATTAGTCAATCATAGGCAAGTGGGTAATCAGCCTTCTGTGCTTGAACCACGCTGACTTTTTGGCTCTAAGAAAAGCCGGTTTCCTCACAATGTCCTCCTTCACTGTTCGAGCGAGTGTTAAAAGCCAAAATAGAAAGTCCAAGCTGCACAGCCGGGTATCGAACCTACGATCTCAGGTATGAGAGTCGCACACTGAAGCCACTAGACCAACAATGCTCACGTTTATTAAAATAAAAACAATTTGGCGAAGAGGCAAATGGTAATCATGGCTACAAATGTGTACGATATTTAATGACGTGGAATAAGTGATGCCTGTAATCTGTATCTTATGTTCCATAATAAACATATTTTTTTATTAATTCTACTTGAAGCTCGTTAAGCAAGTTAAATCTAATATAGTAGTTTTGGCACGCGTACTCCTGTCCTATCTCAAGTATGGATTACATAAGAGGTCAAGTGGCAGCACGATCTCGCCTAGAACTGTTTTGGATCCACTTGTGAACGATAGCCATAACATGGTAACTGCCACTGGGTGGTGCCTGACCCCTAATTATCAGATGTATTTTATGGCATTGCGCATATAGAAGGGCTTATTAATTTATGTCGATTAACTATGAGTTTTTATAACTGATTTACGATAATTTTAAATGCGCTTTAAAGAGGAACAATGTCTGTTTCACAATGTATGGATAAAGTACCAAATAGCTATGCAACACATACAATATTTGGAAGATAAATTGTACTATTTGACATTCATCGGACTCATAACTTATGATAGACTTTATGTGACGAATAGCGCTATCTGACAGTCGTGAAACGCAACAATAGTGTTTATCCTACAAATAAGTAAAAAATTGCTAATTTGGAACTTATGTAGAACTTATCCGTACATTGTGAAACAGACCCTTAAAATAATTACGTTTTCGTTCTTTTTCTTATGTTGTACCAATGTTGGTCTTGATGTCTGGAAGACATCGCTAATAAGGGCGTAGCTTTCCGCCTTTACCTTGTTTTGTTTAGTGTTTTTTTTATATCTAAGTCAAAAATGAAAAGATGGTAATAATTACTTTGTTTGATGAATACAAAATAAAGACTAAAGTAAACATTTTTTGGAAAGGAAATATATGTTTGAAGGATTTTTTTGTTGAGAAACGTTGTCGAAGTCTGTGAGCCTTTTTAAATACTTAAAATATATTCAATAATTCTTGGGCTTTAAAATTTTATTATTATAAAATTATTATTTTACATTTGTAAAACCCCAATTAGCCAATAAAAGTCAAATTCAATGTAAACTATAATGTAAAATTTAACTCACGATAATTAAACTACAATATATAAACTAATAACAATAAAAAGCCAATTTCTTTTTATTTCCAACACACAAATATACAGTGTTGACAATATTCTTAACCTACTACGTAATAATAATAATAAAAAATTGATAAATATAAATTTAAAACAAATTTAAAAACTTTGGAAAGCACTTATATTTGAGCCGTTTAGCCAAGTAAATAATAGAGAGTTTTTTTAATGTAATGCACGTGAAGTTTTCTTAGCTCTATCTTAGTTCTTTAGTCGAATCCATCATGCATTACACAGTTTCGAAAATAGAACTGATGAAATTGGAAAATGACAGGTGGATTTTAAAACTTTAACAAATGAAATTGCGTTATTCGCTAGAATTCTTACCATCATATTGCGTCATATAGTTTTGCGTTAATAACAGCATGCGCCGTGTCAGCTAAATGAGTTAATCGTGCTTATAACGGGGTGGTCCTAGTTAAAGTACTGAAAGTTTGTATGAATATGCATGTCTTGCAACATGTTATGAGTAACAGCTGTGCTAGACTGATATCTCATACAATAGGTACACAAATGTACTGGCATTTTATAATAAAAGCTGCGCTACATTTAGTTTTTAGTTTTTTTAAGTGTTACTGTTAATTTTACAAATTATTTTTATTTTGGTATTCGTCAAATAAAGTAAATATAAACTATTATTTTGACTTCAATTATCAAAACACGGTAATTAAAGGTGGAGTGCTAGGTGATACCTTTTTAGCGATGTCTTCTAAACAACAAAAGCAAATGTGAAGTATCATAATAATGTTTGGAGTGGGAGACTCTTTGATAGCCTTTTAATATATTAAAAGTTTATTATTGATTCGGTACACACAACACACACTTATTACAGTATTTAATTAATAACAAAAGACATTCGTGGTCGCTTACTGTTAGTATTACGTGATTATAGTTACGAATGTACTGACTTACAATCGCGGAGGAGGTCCTTTATATTAATTAGTAATTACTTTGTGTGAACAAACATTACTATTAAGGATTTAAACAACAAACATCCTTAATGAGTTATCTGCAAATGGAAATATTACATATAATTATTTATTTTAACATAATGAGAATATTACAATAATTTAAAAATATATCAACTAATTTTGTTCCTCTTTAAAGATTTAATTTAACATTAAATTATCGTAAATCATAAAAGCCATAATTCATTAATCGACATAAATTAATAAAGCAAATACGGAATGCCATAAAATACATCTGATAATTAGGGTTCACCCAGTGGCAGTAATGTTATGGCTATCGTGTTGGTCCTATGATCCCACATAAGCTTTGAAACATACATTCTAGTAGTAGACAAAAAGCAATATAATAAGATTAATTATTTATTACATTGTAAGACAATTTCGTTAAATTAGGGACATTCCGTTGCACTAACATAAATTACCAATTGACTTCTTGACTACTTAATGACCTAATTATTATGTCTTCAATTGTTTATTATTATTATTTACCTTTACTATAAACTTAACTTAGGAAATAGGTATTTTAAAAAAAAAACAACGGCTCATCTGATATTATCTGATACTACCCATGGACACTGACATTACCAGAAGGCTCGCGGATCCGATGATCTTGTTACACCCTCCCTCGCGAGGGGTGTGTTTAGACCCGTTCGGGGCGTATGCCCCCTTCAGGTTGTGTGCTGGCTCACGACCTGCTAATACAGGCTGGTACGTGGGCGGGCATTATTCCTTGATGATGATGAGTAAGAGGGCTTGCAAGTGCGTTACCGGCCTTTAAATAAATTTTATTTGGACCACATTAGAACGAACACATTGACGTACATTTAAAAATATGAAAAGCAGTGTCGTCCCTACAACATGCAGCCGCGACCAGAAAACTTTTATTTCAGAATAATCAAACCAAGGATGGCCGAAAAATACTTAAAAAGATGGTCACTAAAAAACAGTCTTTGACTATACACAGATAACATTTAAAACTGTACAAGAACGTAAATTGAATTAAATTACTAGAAACAGTAACCAAATCTTGCCGTCATCACACATGGTTACCTCACGATTGTCGCCAGAATGTACTCCGATAAGAACAATATTAGGTACCACCAACCTATCGAGATTCACGAGTACAATAATTTTAGCCGCAATAAACTTTATCGATTCTCTTATTAAATTCTATATTATATCGCACAGAACACGATTCTGATAAAAAGTTGAAATGCAATGCTGTATCTTGTGTTACGGATAAATTGGAGGCGTTCTTTATTTAAAATATCGTAAGGTTTTTGTTCGTAATATATGTAATTTTTAAAAAAATTTTGCACTACCCTCAACAAAATTTATAATACTGTAGTATTTGTGGGTAGTACAATTTCAGTTACGTCGTCATTAATATGTTATTTTGTGTGTGTTGGGGACTTTTTGTGTTAGTTCTAATCCTTTCTTGGACTTTCTTTCTATGTGCGCATTTATCATTCGCTCGAACGGTGAAGGAAAACATCGTGAGGAAACCGGCTTACTTTAGACACAAACAGTCGACGGTGTGTCAGGCACGGGAGGCTGATTACCTACTTGCCTATTAGATTGACAAATGATCCTGAAACAGATATACAAATCTGAGGCTCAGACCTAAAATGTTGTAGCGCCACTCATTTATTTCTTTATTTATACTTAATACACAAAACTTTCTACCATTTATACTGTTCTTAGTTTGTCAGCGTCGTGGTGTATTGGTTAATAAAGCAAAAGTACAGCCTCGTTTCTACGTCTGAACTAAAACTTACATATATATATATGTGTAAATTATATGTATAAAATGTATGTAAATTATATAGACTTATCACATACATAATAATATTAATTTTATTTCAGGAAATACGGTCTTAGTTGCATGTTGTTAGTTAGTAAATAAAACAAAAACACCTATGCGTAGTGTGACATCAAAAAATTTAGACTTTTTGATTTCTCCAAACTTTTGTTTTAACTACAACACAGATATGAGAATTTATTTGCTGGCAATGTTTTGTGTCAACGCGCAGGTGTACAGTGCGCGAGGTAAGCAATGTGTGACCATTATGTCATTTGAGACAAAATGTGTTAATAAATTGAATAGACACTTATTTGATATCAATTATCAGTAATGTCTGTATAACTGTTGCAATATTTGTAGAAATAAATATTAATTCACATGGAAAGGAAAATATGGGTTTAATAAGGTTAGATTATTATCTAAGCCATCGTAAAAATAGTCGCAATTTTCTACTGTTTTATTTGACTTTTGATTTAATAATTTCTAGAACTTAATCAGTGAAAAGAAGAAATAGGGGACTAGTTTATTTTACTAACATATACTGTGTCATAGGCACTAAATTCACGCAAAAATGATGATTAAAATTTTAATATTTTTGTTAATAAATTTAAAAATAATATTCATTATTTTAAACACATACAATAAATAAATATAGAGCATTTACAATATATTAACCTACATAGCAATAATAATAAGTTTATCATTGTACATTCATAAATTTTTGATTTATGTCGTAATAAAAATAAACTAAAAAATTATAATATGTAATAACAAACAATTACACTAAAAATATAGCAGAGATAGAATACATAATATTTAGCTACAAAAAGGTCCAAACATTTGCAAAAGGGATCAAACAGGAAAAAAAATTCAACACATTTAACTATGTGTGTGTGAAGTATTCTCATGACGTCCGATTTTGCCCTATAAATATTCTTAATACTCCTTTTAACCATATTCCGCGATAGCTTAATTCTGTAAACTATTTGAGCAAAATTATAATTGGTTTACACGAGTGCTACACATTTGAACGTGTATTAAGAGTTTATTTATATAACTCGCCCTTTGAGTGTTGCACAGTAACTGTCACCGAGAGACTGCTGTAAAGCATTTAAAACATACATAATATTTTATTTAAATTCAATAGCCACGAATAACGATGGTCCCCCGATGAATTTGACTTTCTATGCGCATTTTATTTATTTATTTAGCTATTAAGCTTACGACATCACACACGGTACTAAATCTACCAATTATTTTACAAAATCTTACATCTAAAATGTGTGACAATTAAAGTAAACATAAGTTTCACAAAAAAAAATAGAAATTAAATATTAAAAGATACAATTAAAACATATACAATATAATACAAGCACACAATAAAATATAATAAAATTATAGAAATTTGTTGGCACTTAAAGCAAAAAAAAGAAGAAAAATCATCAGCAAAACAGCGAATTAGGTTCAAAAAAGGCACCCCTCAATGCTTTCTCTAAAACCGATTTTTTCATACGATGAAGGAAAACAAGGACCTTAGACCAAAAATCAACGGCGTGTTTCACAGTATACTTGCCTATTTATTTATTTCTATAACAACGTGTATACATAATGTTATACAAGAACGACGTCACAAATTTTACACACATACACATCAATTATATTAGTACATAAGCAAGTTAGCAATGGAAAAAATTAAACAAGCAACCACAATCGAAAAACAACCAAAATAATAACTAAAACTAAATATAAACCTCATTTAGAGCATAATACAGTTGGAAGATTTTTGTAAAATATATCAATATTTTCATCAATGTTAGTAATTAAGTTGTATGAGCAAGATAGCCTATTCACTGGTCCATTATAAGTAGCAGATAAGCGAGCCGTAGGTACGTATAGAACACGTTTAGTTCTATTAACACTAGGATTACAAAGAAGGGAAAATTTAGCAAGAAGGTTAGTATGAGTTAATAAAGATCACGAATTAGTTAGAAGTGGAAACGTCAGTGGTTATCTTATAAATTGTATGTAAACAATATGTGTAGCAGCATTTCATATACTATACGCGCGGCATATGTGCAATAGATTTTCTATCAAAACCGCATTGAAAGCCGTATTTATTTCTACTTTCAATTTCACTCGAAATGCATAATGCATGTCGCGATAAATGCTCTCATTTTAAATCAAGTTTCAGTTGAATTAACGACGTCAAAATCGCCGTTATCAACTCCAGATATTCCGCTGATTAAATTGTTTTATAGCAAATAATTACTTTAAACATTTTAATTGAACGATAAAAGTACTAGTTTAAATGTCAAGTTTTGAAATAGTGTTTGTGTGCGTTTTTATTTGCACTTATTTGCATGATAGAGATTTTATTACCCTCATATAAGCTTAATGATTTAATTATATCTATGCCAATTAACATTAAGTATGTTGCAGTATTTTTACCTGGGTTTAAGGAAGTGTTGTGTGTCTAATGTAATATTTCTCATGTCATAAAATCATTTGAAAAAAATAAAAGATTTTCCTGTCGGTTTCAAGAGATAAAAGCTATTTAACTGAGATTCTAATTATCGAATGAAATGCATTGGCATAACAGTGTAACGAAAAATTTGTTAAAGTTATTTTTTTTGATCCATGTTAAGCTGGTGAAGCTTGTGTTATGGGTACTAGGCAACGGATATACATACATATTATAGATAGATAGACATATAAATACATATTTAAACACCCAAGACCTAAGCACAACACCAAATGTTCATCACATCGATGTTTGTCTCAGCCGGGGATCGAACCCGGGACCCATGGATTCGCAGTCAGGGGTACTAACCACTAGACCAATGAGCCGTTAAACCTGTTAAATAAGTTACCTCAACATCCACAACTGAGCGCATTGTAAGGCAGTTTTTGCCCCGCACTACCACTATGAACCAGCTGTCTACTGAAGTATTTCCGAACCAATTCGACTTAAGGTCCTTCAAGAAAAGAGAGCGTACCAATTGTTAAAATGCCTGCAACACACTCGCGAGCCCTGTGGCATTGAGAGTGTCCATGGGCGACGGGGCGGTATCACTTAACATCAGGTGAACCTCCTGCCCATTTGCCCCTTGTTCTAAAAGACTTTTTACATTAATAAACATAAATCGATAATATCGTTTATAAACACATTGGAAAATTGCAGTTCTAATATTGGACTCGAAAGAACAAGTCATCGACACTCCAATGTATGATGAAAACATAATTCTTGCCGATAGCCTGAATAAAAATGGAAATAATATTGGTGATTTAATGGAGATTATTAACGAAGGTATTTATATCAAGAACTTGCTTACTCTCCGTAACTAAAGTTAGAATTTAGTCGATTATTTATCTAAATAGCTTCATAAAAAAAGGGTGAGTGTACTTATGTACGCGCGTAAGAAGTTATACTTCTTTGGCATTATTAAAAATAGTGTTTGATTACATGCAAATAATTAATTACAATTAAATAATCAAAGACTGGAAAAGGAGTCATTATAGTCAATAAAGTTCAGTTTACATTGGAAAAATGAAAGAAATAAATATTTATTATTATTCTCTTACATTAAGTGTAACATAAATTCTATTATTATTCGAATGTTGTTTATAAATTATGTCCAATGCCGTAGCATCTTCCGTGGGCAACTTCATTCTGTTAATTTTGTGTCACAGTGCGCGCGCATCATAAAATTTCACTCTCATCAATTTTTCATAACGCGCCTAAAGAAGTATAACTTCGAAAACGGTTTGAGTTTGGAAACTTATCATGACACTGTTCACAGGTGTCTTGTTAGAAGAATTAAACAAGGCAACAGAAGATGAATCAAGAGTGGTAAAGTTTAAAATCAAGCTGCCATTTTAATAAATAAGATTAAGAGAGATCTATATTTCTTAATGTAATAAATGTGTTTTAATTAATTGAGGTATTTTAATTTTACGTAATAAAAATTGGTCAGTTCTATTTTTCATCGTAATTAACAATATAAGAATGTTATAATTATTTTAATAAAAACAAGATTATGTATAACTGTATAAGCGAAGGCTGTATATTTTGCTCACTCGGGCTTTCTTTAATTTTATAAGCATGGCGATTTCCTAAATAGCTAAAGACAGACGAAGGCACTCTCTTCAAAGTTACATTGCATTCATTCAATACGTAGCAATTAACATTTCATTATTTCGCTTATATTCTATTGTTGTACGCGACTGGTAAATAAAGAGTAAAAATAAAATATGTATGTATATATATTCCTATGACCCAGGAACCGTATAACAACATTTCTTATTACAACAAAACCTAAGTTAACTCTTTGTAAAACAATTTTAAATTTTATAGTAAAAAACGTATTTATTTTTATTGCCAATTCGATGCAATGTGTGCATTCTTATATTGTTTAACTTATATTATTTTATTTAAAAAATGTGTTTGTGTGTACCGCTTTCGTAAGTAAATTTTATTTTTTGTGAACTTGTGTACTAATGGAACTTGTGATCAAACCTAATGATCTAATAACTTTTTGATAGCGCGATCCTGGCTTTCTGCTATAGCCTTGTCTTCGCAAATTTTTTAATGAAAATGTTTTTGGTGACATACAATTACTCTAAAGTAATAAATTGTTAAATGATATAAATATCAATCAAATTTCAGAAAATATTCCGATAACCAACGAAATCGGGGGAGTTTTGGAGAGCTATTTAAAACCAATAAGCAAACTTTCTGGTAGTATACTATTATTAGTAAAAAAGCATTTTTATAAGAAAAGTATCACTGACGGTATTTTCTTTCCTACAATCGAGTACTTATTGTGTGTAAAGACCTTGCCCATTGGTTAAAAATCGTTGTATGCGCTTATTCATTTCTCGATAACACATAGCTTTTAACTATAACACTATTTAATTTGGAAATAAATATTATTATTAACGTATCACACTAACTAATAGGATTATTAAATAACCTTGATAAAGTCTTAAAATTTCAGAATTATTTCCTAATCAACAAGTAGAAGTACAATTGGAAATTGATGGCCCAAATTATGTACCAAAGCAGTATCTACGACGAAGTAAGTGTAAAATAATAATAGGTGAGAAATTAGCCGGATTTTGTTTTTGTTTTAAAAGATTTTTGATGTGTTGCTAGAATATACAAGTCTATTCTCACCCGCTTTAATTCGATCATAGGTAGCCTATAGACATCCTTCATTAGTGGACTTCAGTATTTGACATACCAGAAATTACTCGTACAATTCAAACGAATTCCTGAGAGTAGGTACCTGTTAGAGCGTTCTAATAAATAGCAAAATTCTTCAGCATAATATTAGTACAGATTTATGAAGTCTTAACTAACAAATTCAACGCTTATTAGAAGAGAAGCACCTTAAGCCTGATTTAAAATCAATTTTCCTCAAATCAAACTTTATTATACCCTGTAAATGTACTGTGACAACACTGCAATAACTTGATAATAATGTACCTGATATTATTATTCAGATACTAGAGGGCGTTCGAACATTCGTATTGAAAATCGATATGCAATTTAAATCGCCCCTCTTAAATTGACTTTAAATTGATATTAAACATACCGGAACACTATGTTCTGGTACGGAATTTACAAGATGGCGCTGGAGAGTTAAGTCTTTGCATAACATAAAACGCCCGCATGTGTATTCTTGGGTTAAACTCAAACACTACCAAAGAAAATGACTAAGGAATTTTTTGTATAATTCCTTATTAACAGTAGTTACAAGAAATATTTAATTTCAGTTTTCTTTTATATTTATTTAGTACTTAATTGACTTATGTTTAAATTTTTGTATATTTTTTTAACAATGTTTTGGTTTTGGCAAGAATATGTGTAGCTGTAGACCTATAAATCATTAAAATATGATCAACCTGAAATATTTTTGCCTGAATACACAACGGGCGGTGTAGTTAAATATTAATTATTATAAATTTTGAAAAGACAGAATTCTCGTTGCTTCTGTAAATAATAAAGGGCAACTTCTTTAACTTTTCAAGAAAAGCACACGGTTATAGATTCATTGTAATTTTACTCAGAGCCCCTTCAATGTGAATTAGTTGGTGAAAATATGGAATAGTTTTACTATTAGTTTATGCAACAATTAAAAGAGATTTTAATAATTTATGGAATGTCATTGAAGGCATATTAACCAGAATTTAGTATGTGTTTGTATAGTACTGTAGTTGTCTACTATGTTTTTTTCTAAACTACATGTTAGTACACACATATATACATATTTATGTTTATAATCCAGTGGCGTCAACTTGTATTTGTTTTTTTGACCTATTTTTTTTTACACTTATCAGCCTCCAAGGCATAAGGCACCTTGTGTGATCAATTTTTGGACTTTTTTGACATTGCCATAAATTATAATATTATCATAATGTGCACATCTTCAAACGTCTAACCTAAAGGCTGAGAGACATACTTTAGTAGACCAATAATGTATTATATCATAGAGTGGTCTTTTTTAAAGGTGAGACCAGTGTGTTGCCTCCGAGCTCTTCAATTATAACCACTCCTACCCAGCTAGAAACTTCAACGAATTCAGGTAATATTCTAAATATAACTTTGATTTGTATTAATATATATAGATTTATAACTTAAATGTAAGAAATGTTTTTGCAATCACATAAATTTTAAAATAACTCAAACTCAAAATATCTTTATTCATATAGGTAAACAAGTACACTTATGAACGGCAAAAAAGAAGTTAAATTAATTGTAAATTTACATTTACAATTTCGTTACTCAAGTTTGCATTTTTGATTTAATGTAATTTTAATGATACAAAAACAATGTGTAAAATATTTCGTGTCGGCAACGGCAGGGTAGGAAAACACATATTAAAGCGTTGTTTCGCAATTACTCGAAAACGGCATAAGTTAGATAAAATTCAAATTAAAGTGTAGTTGTACATTTTACATAAAAAGTACTATATCTTTTCTCCGGTTAAAATTATATAGCTGCAATTAGTTTAATAAGTTTTTATTTACACATTTATTTTAATCGACTTTATTATGTATTATTGAAGATTTATGAATAATTTATTTTTACTTTTAGCGGTCAAAGATAGACCCGTGTATATGAGCGATTTAAAGAAAGTTTTTGATGACTTTGAAAAGAAGCATACAAGTAAGTTTTTATATATAATGAAACTAATTTTAATATTTGAACGGTAATTTTAACTACTGTTGAAAAGCTTGTAGTTCCTTTATGGTTTAAGCTGTTATGACGAAACAAATGGGTGTAGGCATTTATAATTGAAATACTATAAACCATATATCATAAACCATAGAAGATCGATACGCATCCTTCATTTCATGCAAATCTTTAATCTATACATTTGTGATTATTCTGATAAATATTGATGCAATTCAAGTACAAAATTATTTTTACGGAAATTAATGAGGATATATCTCTATCTAGTATTAAATAAGACTTAAAATTATTTGAACACTGTTTTTTGTAGATTCTTTTTACTAATGGTAGATGATAGTATAGGGATGAGCCCTGATACAACTTTTGGAGTAGATAAATAATTATTTTTCATGTGGCCTTTTTTAATTATTGTCCCATTCAATGATTACAGGTTTTTTTTATTTTTTTTTATGGCTCTGGCACGATGTGTGCATTAGCCAGCGTCAAGTATCGGATTTTTTATAATTCGTGCTTGTCTTTAGAAATTCGACCGTGTCCTCCATGTACGGTTTAGGCACTCGCCCGGTACCGCACAACCCTCCCAAAGGCCGAGAACAAATTTAAATTAAATTAAAACTTGCCCTCGAACCGGGAAACGAACCCGGTACCCCTCACCTAGCTGCCACTTAATAAGACCGCTAGGCTATGAGGCCCCTCTACATAGGTTTTAATAGCAAACATATTAATTGTTCAAATAAATTATTTCTTTAAAAGGCCTTCATCACTTGCGTAATATCTACTTAATTTTTAAAACTTTCCTACAGAAATTAATTACAATGTCTCAATAACTCTAATTAAAATTGTATTGCTTAATTATCAGTAATACTTTATTGATTTTTGTACACTCTTTTCTTGAAGTTTAAGTGGTTCGGAAATGCTTGAGTGGCTAGCTGGTTCCACATAGTGTACCACCACACCACAGCAAAAATACTTATATGTACGCGCGTAAGAAGTTATACTTCTTTGGCATTATTAAAAATAGTTTTTGATTGCATGCAAATAATTAATTGCAATTAAATAATCAAAGACTGGAAAAGGAGTCATTATAGTCATTAAAGTTCAGTTTACATTTGAAAAATTAAATAAATAAGTATTTATTATAATTCTCTTACATTAAGTGTAACATAAATTCTATTATTATTCGAATGTTGTTTTTAAATAATGTCCAATGCCGAAGCATCTTCCGTGGGCAACTTCATTCTGTTAATTTTGTGTCACGGTGCGCGCGCATCGTTAAATTTCACTCTCATCAATTTTTTATAACGCGCCTAAAGAAGTATAACTTCAAAAAACATTCAGTTCCCGAACGACGGACGTTGAGGTGATACGTGTGGATATTCGTATTCTGCCTCGACGGCCGATGATTAAACTCAGCTGCAGGTATTAATCACATCTCTGAACTCTCTCCTTGGCAAATGCGGTAGAAGATGCAGAGAGATCCGCCATCTCTACGCAACGCCAAAGGATGGAGCCGCTCGAAGAGTCGTCGACGACTAATGTTATAGAATATATATGAAAGACATTTATCGAATTATTTATAACATTCGTTAAGGGCTTAGTAATATTTAAATTTATTTTATTTTTGTCTATAATAATTATCACCTAGATTGTGAAACAAATAATGAAAATAACACTATTTACAGAGTTTCATGATGACATCAAGCAGGTGCCTTTTGTTAACATCAAACAGACGGTGGGGAATCTAAATGATTTATTGGGGTTATTAAGAAAAGGTAAAACATCTTACATCTCAAGGTTATCTGTAAAAAAATGTAAAAGAGAGTGTGTTTAATGAACCACGGGGCAGTTATTTATTAATAGTTAAGTTATTTATTAATATAGAGTCAATAACTAACTACAATTACTTATATTAATATAATTTTGCACCTAACTTACTTTACTTACTAAAACTAGCATTGAACACAAATACTCAGGATTGTTTTTCATATGCTATATGAATAAAGCTAGAATTTGTAGAGACTACTGTACCAATTTGAAATAGTGTTTCGTTGGGTATCGCACTCTTCTATGATGAAAGCTTCCTAAAAAGACAAATCACGAAATATGTTTCACTATCCAAATTAATGATGCCTATAATCAATATTGGTGGTTGCATGTGCACTTGCACAATGGCATTTGAATATCCTGTGATACTCGAGGAACAATGTTTGTCTTAGCACATATTCTCTAAAGTATCGATGCTTTTTTGTTTACTAATTGATTATTTGAATTTGATTTACATAGATATTAAGATTATTAGTATATACTAGAAACTAGTATAGTAGAAAGACTTATAATGTCTGTTCAGGTCGCATTGAGAGTTTACGGAATTTCAAAGAAACCGTATTCATTTATGATACTTTAATATAATTTACTTAGTAATTGGTATAATAATAACTTTGTTTCTAGGTGTCCAAGTGGAAAAGGGTATTGGAAAACCAACGGGCGAAAATATGAGCTGGTTTCAAATAAAAATACCAAGAAATTAACACATATAATGTTACTTAAACTGTTAATAGAAATAAAGACAAATGAATACTAAATATAACTTTTTAAACGCTTTAATCATATCTGCGGTCATTACTTCAGACCCGGATTAGAATTCGTTACCTGGAGTCGAACACGCTAAACGAAATGCTATACGAAAGTTCATTTAGAAGTCTGTTTTTTTTTAGATATTAATTAAATAAAACATTATTATTCTACAGTATTTAGTACTTAATTGACGTTGGGTCGGTCCGCTAGTATAACATACCTGTGTCAAGAAATAGTTAAATTTTTCTAAAATTCTTCCGCATAGCTAGCAAGGACATTGCAGAACAACATTATACAATAAACATCTATTATTATAGTTCGGTATTTTTATAGTGTTTCGTATGAATAGTTTTTCAATGTTAATTGAAAGGAACGGAATTATTGGGGTTTCAAGGATCAAAAATCTTTAATCAATATATTACAAAAAATATATATAAACAAATATATTTACGAAAGTTATGAAAATTTAAATGATAATAAATAATGTATGTACAAATTTATAATATCCTAGTTAGTGTTTTTTTTTAATTTCTTGTACATCATAGAAAATGAAGAAGAGACGCCTCAGACGTCTGTATGTTTCGTGACGTGTTTTTTTAAATATAAAACCTAGATCAGACTTCAGCAGCTAACACACGCCTTCGACTTTTTCAAGTAAGACATGCCGCTTTCACCAATGCCTTGCGAGCGAGGTTCGAATCTACGACCTCGAGGGTGACAGTCGCTCGCTGCCACTAAGCCAAAATTGCTTACTTATCATAATAATTTGTTATATTCATTAGCATTCTGTCACAGAATAATCGCAATCCCCTTTTTTAGGTAAAGTTCGCTTTTTTCTGTCAAATTTTAAATGTAGTCTAATGAGCGTTTTGTTATAATTGTGTTGTATATGATATTTAATGTCATTAAATCAATCCGATTTTCGTTCACACAAATTCACACATTCATTTATATATACTCGGATATTATTGTTTAGTCTGTAAACCGTTTTATTAATAAATAATGTTATAATTAAGGCTTTAGGGATTCAAATGACTATAATTAGACAATTCAATTTGGAGAAGTCATAAAATGTGGGCGAATAAAACACGGCAAAAAGAAAATTGTTTGGATTAATTGCTGTTTTTCTACCTACTAAGCATATGCAAATGGCTGTAAAAAGTGAACTGGGTTAAACGGGTAATCGGAGGTAATCAGCAAACAAAGTACCATCAGCAATTTAAAGTCTGCTACTTGGAAAGACCAAATATGTCCAGTGAAGTTCCATAGTCCTTAAATCTTAGGCCGTCTTTAAGTATGCATTTATTATTGTTTAAAATGGAGTTGAATCGATTTTGTTTGATTAAAATCGACATAGAAAGAACACATGTATATATATATAAAAGAAATAGAAACGCAATCACAAAAAATATTAAAATGTTTGTTTTATTAGTTGATTGAACAATTAGTTATCGTTATTTTGATTACTGGGGACACAAAATAATAATATATTTCAAAGAATTTGGTTTTCTTTATATTAAAAAAATACTAACAACAACAAATCCAAGCTACTGGAAGGTATTACGAGGATTCGCTATCAATAAATATTCCTCTTTGACATATTAAACTTCAAAAAAATATAGGTTTACAAAGTGATTGTTTCTAAACATAAAAAAATAAGGGAATTATATAATAAAGAAATATAATTTGCTGATGGTACTTACATTGAAGAGCTCAATTAAAAGCTAATTTAAATAAATGCTGTGTTAACTGCTGTGATTATTGGGTTGCGCTAAGCGTAAAAAAATCTATTAATAGATATCGCAATGTGTGGTCAAATGATTTTATGGTATTTACGCGTTAAATTTTTGCGACATTTTAGTATGTCCACAACTTAGAAATATATATAAACGAAACTTTTTTTTTTATTTATTTTTTTATGGCTCTGGCACGATTTGTGCATTAGCCAGCGTCAAGTATAGAATTTTTTATAATTCGTGCTAGTCTTTAGAAATTCGACCGTGTCCTACATGTGCGGTTTTAGGCACTCGCCCGGTATCGCACAACCCTCCCAAAGGCCGAGAACAAATTTAAATTAAATTAATACTTGCTCTCGAACCGGGAATCGAATCCGGTACCCCTCACCTAGCTGCCACTTAATAAGACCGCTAGGCTATGAGGCCCCTAACCGAAACTTAATGCATATGATTCATGATCCCAAAGAAATGTGTAGCCATGAGGTCGTAGGTTCGATCCCCGGCTGTGCACCAATGGACTTTCTATCTATGTGCGCATTTAACATTCGCTCGAACGTTGAAGGAAAACATCGTGAGGAACAGAAGACTGATCACCTGATCATGAAAGAGATACATAAAATGAGGCCCAGACCTAAAAAGGTTGTAGCGCCACTTATTTTTTTTATCAACCCCGGAACATATAGAACTTATAGACTGAAAGCCTATGGGTAGGTTGGGTAAGATATTATTTTGTTTGTTTGAATTCATACACACTCGTAACTCTGATATACTACGATATTGCTTGATTAAATATTGTCTAGGCATTAAATTTATTAAAGCTACTATCAATAATACGAATTAATATTCTATGAATCGCATTATAAATCTGCTTCTATTCAGAATTTTGATCGATACATAAAATATAATGCTAAGACAACAGTATTGAATAATCTATATAGGTATTAGCATTTCTTAAAAGGCTATTTTATAGGTCCTAGAGCGCGTAAATCAGATTGCATGGACATTACACTATTTTGTAAAGCGCTAGAGGGCCTTCGTCTTACTGACGATGCATTTGGTGCAAGAATTATAGATATGTATTTTAATGATACTATATTCTGAAATAGACTACACCAAAACTAGAGTCAGTACAAAAGTTTTAATCATTATTTTTAAGGTAATTTGAATATATTTTAAAGTGTAGTTAATAGGTTTGTTTATGTTGAGTGACCTTGATTTCGTTTTTCAAGGTTATATATACTTTAATAGTTCCACAACTGCAAATTACTACAATTTTTTTTTTTATAAATAAAACGTTTATTTGCAAACATGGTACATTTAAATCGATTAATTATAAGAATCCGCACAATCAGTCATATAAAAATAGGCATAAGAAATGTCATATTAATTTTTAATTATGTCATACAATAAGAACATTAACGTAATGTCATAATTAGTGTTGAGTTATTTTTAATTGTTATTAAAAGTCAAAAATCTTTTAATCATATAGGTAACACAATGTACACTTATGAACGTCAAAACAGAAATGTATATGAAATGCCTCTAAATTTACATTTAGTGCCAGTTCTCAAATCAAGGGCGTAGAACGGAAGAGAAGAACTGGCAATAAACTCTACGCCACTCTTTTTAATCGCCATGTTTTTTTTTACACAACGTTTGTAAGGAACTGCAACCATTACACCATGTTCCACATGACATCTTAAGTAATTAAAAATAATAAAATAAATTAAAAACAAAGACTTGTCCTCTATCAGCAGGAGGCATGGTGAAATAGGAGAACGCACTTACATTTTTGTGGGAACAACACGCAAACACATAGTCGAAATAACTAACATCAAACTTATGGTCTAAATACGTAGCGTATAGTGTAACAAACACACAATACTTAATGCAAAACCACCAATACTCATCTCAGCGCCCTGCAGCGAGCAACATGACAGCAATATCAGGAGCTACAGTCACCTTTAACCTTTCCGCGCGATGGTCCCGACTTTCACCATAAACGGCCAATTTATATATTCTCAACTATCTCAATTAGTTTTAGATGACCCGTAATTTTGAGGTAGTACAGGGTTAAGTACAGGCTATAACTGCAAACCCCAACTCTAAAGTACTTTTTACCTGTTCGGAATGTGATATCAGTATATCTTGAAAAAGCAAATAACATTCGATATTCAAAAAAACAAACGGGCATCTACTGTTAATCCATTTTTTGCGGATAGATTACCAAATATATGTTTTGTTCTCTTTTTGAATAATTTTTTATTAGTTTAAAAAAAATAGAAGATGAATAAAACTATAAGAAACTCATTAATGTGTTACATTCGTGTTCAAAATATCAAAATTCGATATTTAAAAATACCAAGTAGATGCATCTAGTATTAATATACATACTTTGTTGTGGATATAATACGAAATATGGCTTTATTCTCTTTTTGAATCCTTTAAAAAAAAAAATTTAGAGGTGTCAAGGGCCCCCGGAGGGAACGAAATTCCTTTCGATTAATTTATATGTTAATTGGTATCATAACAGTATGATAGATTTTCTCGACACCAATCTTACGACGAAAAAAAAAAGCCAACATCACGAGGTGTTCTCAGGCGGTCACCCATCCAAGTACTGACCTCGCCCGACGTTGTTTAACTTCGGTGATGGGACGAGAACCGGTGTATTACAATAGCAAATAGCAAAAAAGTGTCGAGACAACTTTTCGTAAGATTTTTTTCCGTCTAGCCCCCTTTCACAACGCGCGATAAGGAACTTCGTTCCAATAGCAGATATTTAAAACTATAGAGTATGTAATGAATATGTTTAATTCGTATTCAAAATATTCTTCTAGTATTAAATGTACTCGAGCGAAGTACATGGCCTCGGTCAAACTGCAAAAAATGTCGTTTGTAAATTGTTTGGCAGTCCAATGTCTGTGGGTTATTATGTAAAGAATATTTCATAATTGATTGATTTGCAGATATCTTGCGGTAAGTGCCATTTATCTATATAATTATTGTACAATATTTTAAATTGCTAAGAGATATTTTAAATCTTGTTATTGTGTTGAAGGATATATCTGAATTTATTTTATTTATTTTAAATAATTACCACTTAGCCACGAGTTTTTAGGTTTTATTCACCGGTAACTGAATCTTACAACATGCACTCTTTTAATTAAAGTACTCTATTGTCTAACTACTGGCATAGTGTTTACACTATGATAGAAAGAGACAGATGATAACTTAAATTTAAATATGAATTGATTTTGAAAAAAGTTCTAAATGCAATCTGTGTGCACAGTGAATGGAAACTTTGTGTGGCATATCTTAGAACCTTAAATCAACGATGCGTGACCGGCTTATTAAAAAAAAGGAGTACAAACTACATTGTTTTGATATCGGAACATCTGTTTATTATAAAGTATCAAAACGTGTTGATCGCAACTCAGTAGAGCGTGCTCAGAGCCAGTGGCGGCGCGCCCATTCATCGCACGCGCAGCCAACGCGCAACACTAACCTATTTTTCATTACTTAATAGGTTAGATCGTAACCTAAGATAAATAGCTACAGATATCCGTAAATCGACTAAACGACTATCCGAGCTTTCTCACTGGTTACACTATTCCTCACTTTGCTAAAATTGGCTTCTTATATAAAGATTGTATTGTAGTTGCATTTACATATAGATCTATCTTTTCAATCTTTTCTATCTTTCCTTATCTATTTGGCCGGTTACGCACTCGGGAGCATTGTCTCTCCTCTGGCATTGAGAGTATCCATAGGCAGCGGGGTATCACTTAACATCAGATGGGCCTTTAGCCCATTAGCCTTTTAGCCTTTTGCCCCCTGTTCTAATCAATAATTTTCTCAATAATGAAATGAACGAATGAATAGAATTTAATAAAATAAAGCAACCTTTGATTTAACAAGATAAAAACGCATTTTGACAAATATTTCCAATAAAATAGCTCGCAATTTAGATTGATGTCTGCGATAGTTCTAATACAAGGTCGCTACTGATTCTATTTATTATTTGTCAATTAAATATTGAGTTATTGCTATGTCAACGAGTTAATTCTGTACCCATTATACGGATGCAATAAAACTGCACTATTAAATTAAAACATTTTTATTTCCTTGCCTTATCCAGCCACCGCCAATGCGGGTAAACTAGCTAATACATGAGACCTTGTCTGTATAAAATATATAGTTTTAAATCTTAATTATTTTGTTTATGAAAGCTATAGGCTAACAAAAGGCTCATCTGATATTAAGTGATACCGCCATCTAATGTGAGTGACATTGCCGGAAGGCTCGTAAGTGCGTTTCCGGCCCATTAAGGATCCTAGGTCGAATTGTTTCGGAAATACTTCAGTGGGCAGCTGGTTCCACATAGCGGTGGAGCGCGGCAAAAACTGCCTTAAGACATGTTCAGTTGTGGAAGGATTTATTTATGACCGAAATACGCATCCTATTGAACCTTCGGGTATTTTGAAGTATTTTACAAATAGTTGTTTCTATAGATTAAATTAAAACGGTTACTAAATCTTAAACTATCAAATAGAAATATAAAGAATTATCTACACCAGGATTCATGAGATGCGATTTAGCAATTTTCATAGTCAACTACAAGCGGGATTTTACTATATTAACAATTTAGTGCCCGCGACTGCGCATGAGTAGAAAATTTTTTTGTTCAAATGATGTAGCGTGAAAGAAATCTTTTATCTACTTTTAATACCAAAAGTGATAAAAGTATATATTTTTATTTAGGAATCATTTTGTTATTACCAAATGTGTATTTAAAATAAATTATCAATTTTTTATAGTAATTATGGTTCACTATTTTGACGGGATTTTTTATAGGACCTTTTAAGATAAACATTTCCATCATTAACATTACATATTATGTGTAACTTTAGCGGTTTTGGTAGCGCACGCCAGAATAGCTCGCAGATGGTAGATTTTTTCCTACTTACTTCATATTTTGACCAATTCACACAATATCTTTATAAATTGTATATGTATTATTCTGATGTATAAGCTACATTATTGTAAAGTTTCATTAAAATCCACTTAGTAGTTTTTACATAAAAGAGAAACAAACATCCATCCATACTTACAAACTTTCGCATGTATAATTATAGTAGGATTTTTGTGTATCAGAAGTTGTTTAGAAATAATATTGTTAACGCATTGATGATACAATTGATCCCCCAGTAGTTGAAACATACCTGATAGCGTCTTAAATGCACAGACAGCCACTCACTGTTATATGTATTAATATGTTTATAGAATTCTCGCTCTTATGTCCTACGTAACAAAGCATATATGTGCGTATCGCATACAGTTTTCAATTAAACAGCAATTACTTTGCATTAGCAAATAAATGTGTTTAAATTAAGTGAGAGTGAGAGGTCAAACCGTTCTCTGAATAAGTTTTATTATACTTTTTTAATGTGTATTAAACAATTTGTTCTCGTTGTAATCAACCTTGCCTTGATGTAAAAAGTCACGCGGTTATGGCCGATTTCTGAGATTTTATGTGCGGTTGACTTTTATTTTGCCTTAAATAATAAACATTACGTCAAGTCACTTGGTCAACATTTCTTTGAGAAACAAAGGAATCAAGTTTAGTTTTTTATATCTCATAGCCAACTCCCTGCTAATGGAGCTTTGTTTTCACAGTTAGGACTTGCTTATACGAAAGTGATGATTCTAAAATTCGGCATGTCTTCAATACTAAATCCTCTTGTGTTCTATACAAACACCTTTTCATATTAAAAACTGAGAAGACCCGTGACCCAAAACCCATGATCGTTTCTGCTTAAAATATATTTAATCTCTGGATAGTAAATAAAGTTGCTAAAATATAATTCGGTCCGTATGTATTTTTAATTAATACTAGGTCGACACATTTTTTTGAGAAACAAAATGTCTTTGTATGTATATATTATGAAATAATATAGCCTAGAATAGACCAATGAGGCTTTGTTCTCACATTTAAGACTTTCTTATACGAAAGTGACAATTATAAAATTCTGTATGTCTTAGACACGAAAATCCACTTGTGTCCTATTTTTTATTAACAGAAGCTTGCTAACGCTCGGCACGCTGATAATATTGGTATAATAGAAATAAAATATAAGATTTATTGTGACTGATAGGGAAACATAACAAACACGAAATATATAATAAAAACATTATAATATAGTAATAATAAGCCCGTTTAATTTCCAATCATGACAAATGAATATTAGTATACAGCATAGATTTTTCTTTTACATTTTATACGTTATTTTTATCTTGTTATCTTATATATCCTTTATCCTAGCTACCTTCAGTACCGTCGATCGGAACCCCTTCACGGGTAATGGATTCGTCCAGATGTTTCCAACTGACTCCCTTACCCTCCAGCTAAATTATAAAACGCGTTCTTCTAAAGGCGGGGATTGGGATGCCTGGGGTATTTAGAACCCTCTGTACCCACACGAAATTAAAATTTAGTTAAAAGGAAAGCCTATAGGACACAGATTGATAAACTCAGATGACCCATGGTGATGATAAACCCAAACCCCCAAAACCAATTTCATAATCAATTAAGCTTAAAAACTATCACAGGCTATTAAATTAAGCTGCTAAAAATGTAATTACAACGGTTATTTAATCCACCAGTCAAGTTCATTAGATTATTTTTTCCACCCTTCACAACAAAACCAAACTTTCACATGACTTTGAAATACTTACAAAATATTAACAAATGTCCGTAAATAGCAGGTCTGAAAAAGGTTTCACGGAAATTAACTTAATTCCGTGTAAATATGACATGACCTTATTTATGTCACTTAGGTTAAATAATAATAGTTAACTTTATGGCCGCCCTTGTGACTTGTCACATGGCGTATAACCTTGTTGTTGTGGGTTCGATCCCCCGTAAAATAACGATTGGTTAGGTTAGATCAATGTTAATGTATATAGACATAATAAATGCCTCTCTGCATCTTCTATTTACCATGGAGTGTGTTCAGAGGAGTTATTCGGATTAATACCCGCAGCTGAGGTTTATCATCGGACGTCGAGACAGAAACCAAAAATCCACCCGTATCATCTCGGCGTCCATAATTCCACAACTAAACTTTTTTAAGGCATTTTTTCCGCACACCACCATTATATGAAACCACCTACCCACTGAACTTCCGAACCAATTCCACTAAGGGTCCCGCCAGAAAAGATCGTACTGTTTCTGAAAAGGTCGGTAACGCACTTGCTTAACATCACTTAACATCAGATGAGCCTTCTGCATGTTTCCTGTGTGTTCTATTGTTTGTTCTAATAAACATACATTTCATATGATTCCAAAACGGTGAATCATAAATATATTTCACAAGCGAATACTGCATATATGTCCCTCGGGAATAGCTTTAAAATTTATATGATCCAGCTTCTGATATCACTAAAAAACACCTCAAATGTCCCCAAGGTTGTTTAGTCACATTCAGCCTTGACTCTCTTTCTCCTACCAGTTTCGTGGAAAAGCGTTCAACTTTTCTAACATTACTATCTGGCAAAACGTGACCGCTACGATATTAAATTCACCTACCACAGCTTATTCCTCGAAAGCCTTACGTAAGTTCTTATAACGGCGCATTGTTAACGATAATAGGAAACATCAATATTTTTTAATATATTTATAACAATAAAGTTCAGTTAGGCGGGGCACGATCTGATACTTATCGATAGTTCGTTTTCACTGTTCGTGAATGGCCGACATCTTAAGGTCAATATAAAATTAAAAGTGTTTTAATATCTGATAACAGCGTTTTACTGGTTAAATAATTTTAATCATTTGCGTTTTTTTTTTATTTAGTTAGCGTTTAGTCGTAATTTCCTATTACGATTATTAATTTACACATTGTAGTAATATTATTATATAATCTTATTCAAATCCACCAATATCATATGTATGTGTCAAAGATATAACTAAATACTTATAATAATAAAATAATATACATTAAAATAAATAACTAAGCTTAACATAAACTAAAATATATCATTAAAAGGAGTCCCTTTAGGCAAGGTTCCGAAGATACTGGCAGCGTTCCCCCTTTGAATTGCTAGACTAATTCTTTGTCCGAGGTAGCTGCCAGATCTTCGGTCTCCTGTGATGTCGTCTAACCGTTTTGAAATTTCTTTAAAAAGCCTTAAAGCGCTAGGACCCCACGGACCAAGGGTCTCGACACCGAATGGGACAAAATCATATTCTGAGCCTAGACCCCTGTATTTGCATGCTTTATTTTTTTCAGCCGCTTCACAAGCCACACCATATTATTATTATTATAAAGTTACATAAATAAAACTTAATCTAATACGTCACTTGACCGGTTTTAGGTAGTCAGAGTGTCCTGTGACACATAGGCCTCTTCCAGCTGTTTCCATTCTTTTCTGATGTTAGCTCTTCTTGTCCAAGTTGTGCCTCCTATTCTCTTTATATCGTCTGCCCATCTCTTCCTCTTTTCCTTTTTCCATCGCGTGGTTGCCATTCTGTAATTCTTTTTGTCCATTTCAACCTGCTATCTCTCGTCTTGTCGGATTTGTGGTTTTATAGCGTAATAATACAGTTACTTAATCATTTACTGAAATATGATATGATGGCTTTATTCAGCCAAAGAAAAAATACAAAATTTATACAAAAAAAAGCTATCGTAAAAACTATAAAAAAATTAAATACACTTAACATAGTAATACTTAATGCGGCTGTGCTGTGTTATGGTGCGAAAGTGAGGGTATGTAACTGAGCCTCTATTGGTGCCGGGATCGAACCTACGACCTCATGGATGAGAGTAGCTGAACTGTGCACATCTTATTGGTCACACCATAACACAATTTTGTATAAAAAAGAAGCGTTCTATATTTGAATTCACTATTACGTAGACTTGTCGACTTACAGTTCCCGGAGCCATAAAAACTGAAGTGAAAAGACATTTAAACCAATACAGCGAAGTAGGCCGCCCCTAATGGCATCCGTAACAATAAAGTGGATTGAAGAGCGAATGTATTATTCAAGCGAGTTATCTCCTTTCGGAGGCACGAGCCACACAAATTGTACGCTGCTAGGGTTGCCACTTGTCAGTTTATATAGCTTGAAATTTAGTAAGTTAGGCTTTCATACTAAGTAATGTAATCATCACCGTTACACCACCATTACTTTTTAAATTTTCATTCATCTTTATTTATTTTCGCTATATCAACGAGCAGACCCTAACACATAATGATCTAGTTATAACATAGTTATTAACAATTTTGTCCTTGGCGATGTTTTCTAGATTTTGAAATGTATAACGACTTAGGACTTTTAAATATTATGATAGGTTTTATTGTGTGGCAGCCCTAAACACGAGCGTCACAAATTGTGCGCGCGCGCCTAGATCCAAATCAGCGAGATAGCGCGGGACGGACGTCACGATGCGCATGCACAGTGAAACGCATTCAATTAAGCAACCGTCAGGTAACTTACATTTTTAATAGACGTTTATTGCTGCACTCTATTGCCTAGAAGCTCGTAAGAGATTCTATTAATGAAATATTAAGACTTGGAATCTTCTGGTCCAAAGACGTGTATTATTATTTCACCACAAAGCGACTACTAAGCTTAAATAGAACCAACCTTAAAACAATGATAGGGACAATAACGGGTCATTGCCTCCTAAATAAACATCTTTTTGTCCTAGGCGCGACAGACAGCCCCCTGTGCAGAGGCTGTTTCAGCGCAGAGGAAACAGTCACCCACGTAGTCCTGGAATGCGAGGCTGTGGCTAATCAACGTGAAAAAATCCTCGGAACGGTGAGGTCGCTCCGGGAAGCCTGTGAAGTGCCCAGGAGACTTCTGTGCTTCTGGAAGGAGCTAGGCTGGCTAAATTAGCCAGGACTCGTACGCACAACGGACCAATTAGGAGTCTAATTGCGGAGAAAGGAGTCCAACTACCCTATACCCCTATACCCTATTGTCTCACCAACTGAGCGTATCTTAAGGCAGTTTTTGCCACGCTCCACCGTTTAGTGGAGCACCCACTGAAGTATTTCCGTACCAATTCGACTTAGGGTCCTTCAAGATAAGAGTGCACGTTCCATTTAATCAGTGAAGATTCAGCCGTTTATCCCCATGCCGACAGCTAGACAGTGTGTTAGAATGGACTAACAAAGTGCTAATAAATTCTAATAATTTCGTCCTGAGCTACTCGGATTGAACAGTTGTTCCGATTCTTATCAAGGCAGGAATTACTTACTATTATTACTTACCTTAACCGATATTAATATGACATCAATGGTCTTTTCTTCTCATCTCTTTCGAACCGAACCCTTGCTCCTACGATGAAGGCAAACATCGTGAGGGACCGGGACCGGAATGTCTTCAAACCCAAATACGAAGTTTTAAGCACAGAAGACTGATCACCTTCTTTTCTATAATCATCAAAGGAGCGGATGCAATCTGCGGCTAAAACCCACAGGTTGTAGCACCAGTAGATTATTTATCAGCAATGTCCTTTAAACACCATAATAATGTACTCTAATGATTATTTAGTCCTTAAACTTGTCGATCGTAGATAACAAATGTACTTTGAAAACTGTATACAATTTGAAATTAAACACTTGTCAAAGGCTCAGTAGATTAAGTGCCTTTTTGACATTAACATGACATAATGATCCGGGAGCGGGGGCAAAAAGTCGCTTTGTCAATATTAGGAAGTAATTAAACAAGTGGCAGTTCATTAAGTAGTAGAGTTGAATCATTGAAACGTTTTTGTGACGTTTATTCTCTGAACCATAAATAATAAATCGTTTAAAGAGTATATAACGCCATAATTGACACAATGTTTATTAATAAGTATCTGTAATGAAGGTATAAACACCATTGGTGTACATGGTTGGATTTTTTCAAGAGAATATATGTTAATTAACAGTCTATAGTCTAGTCGACAAGTTGAAAATGGAACAAAATAGAGATACTACTCCTAAAATTATGTGCGATAGCTCATTGGATCCAGAATGACGTCTAGAAAAATGTGCTAAAAGCGTGTATTAGCACATAAAAAATTGCAAAAGTTATAGACCATTAAAGATGAAAAAATAATGGCATTTAGTTTTTTGCCAATATTTAATAAACTATTAATATTTAAGAAATTTCAAATAAAGATTCTGAAAGAGGAGGAAATTTCCAACAAAAAACTCCTGACTCCCGGAACTCTATCTCCATTATTTATAATGTTAATTTAACGCTAAAAATAGGTCTGCGGGTGACATTTTTAGGATTCGCGCGTGGCGTCAAAAGCGACTACGGCACATTAATTAATTAATTTAAGGTATTGAATATTTTTTTTTAAATTTGAAAAAATTATGGTGTGTTCTGAACACTATAATTAATTTATTCCCGTTGAAAATTTTACTTAAAGTTAATTTTTCAACAAGTTAAATAATTGTTAACTAACGAAATTTTCTCGAACGACCGTCTTAATTGTAAGTGAAAAAAAATGTTTAAATAATGGTCGTAAAAATATTTCGCTTCGTAGAGCCTTTCTTACATACATACTTAACAAGATCGTGCCATAAAAGTTAAAAAAATATTTATACTTTGTTTATAACAATTTTTTTACTTAAACAAAAACTTAAAAATCCATGTAATGATGTTAAAAAAAAATTTTTTTTTCTCAATCATCATATAATCGTTTTTTTATTAATACAAGATATTTATTAATTTGCAAAAAAAAAAATTCCCGCCATTTGTTGATAAATTTTTTTTAAACAAATTGATTAAATCAATATTTTTAAAAAAATATTTAACACAACTTTATTACATTAAAAATTTTATGATTTAAAAAAAAAAAAAAATTTCCTTAATAACAATTTTTAATTGTTTATAATCGTTTTTTTTAATTTTCTATTGTTTAAATAATTAGTTAAGAATTTTTTTTTTCCTAAAAATCATAATTGACAGTCTTCTATAAAGTAACAAAAAAAATTTTTTTTTTAATCAACAATTCTATTGTTTATTAACTTACCAATTTGTTATAAACAAATATTCAACTTTTGTTTATTTTTTTTCTAAAACTTCTAAAATTAACAAAAACAAACATATATAACAAAGTATAGAAAAAAAAATTTTTAATTTTAAATAAAAGTAATATTCATGATAATCAAAAAATTTACAAAAAAAATTTTTCTATACTTTGTTATATATGGTTGTTTTTGTTAATTTTAGAAGTTTTAGAAAAAAAATAAACAAAAGTTGAATATTTGTTTATAACAAATTGGTAAGTTAATAAACAATAGAATTGTTGATTAAAAAAAAAAAATTTTCTGTTACTTTATAGAAGACTGTCAATTATGATTTTTAGGAAAAAAAAAATTTCTTAACTAATTATTTAAACAATAGAAAATTAAAAAAAACGATTATAAACAATTAAAAATTGTTATTAAGGAAAAATTTTTTTTTAAAAAATCATAAAATTTTTAATGTAATAAAGTTGTGTTAAATATTTTTTAAAAAATATTGATTTAATCAATTTGTTTAAAAAAAATTTCACAACTAATGGCGGGAATTTTTTTTTTTGCAAATTAATAAATATCTTGTATTAATAAAAAAACGATTATATGATGATTGAGAAAAAAAAAATTTTTTTTAACATCATTACATGGATTTTTAAGTTTTTGTTTAAGTAAAAAAATTGTTATAAACAAAGTATAAATATTTTTTTAACTTTTATGGCACGATCTTGTTAAGCATGTATGTAAGAAAGGCTCTACGAAGCGAAATATTTTTACGACCATTATTTAAACATTTTTTTTCACTTACAATTAAGACGGTCGTTCGAGAAAATTTCGTTAGTTAACAATTATTTAACTTGTTGAAAAATTAACTTTAAGTAAAATTTTCAACGGGAATAAATTAATTATAGTGTTCAGAACACACCATAATTTTTTCAAATTTAAAAAAAAATATTCAATACCTTAAATTAATTAATTAATGTGCCGTAGTCGCTTTTGACGCCACGCGCGAATCCTAAAAATGTCACCCGCAGACCTATTTTCAGCGTTAAATTAACATTATAAATAATGGAGATAGAGTTCTGGGAGTCAGGAGTTTTTTATTAGAAATTTCCTCCTCTTTCAGAATCTTTATTTGAAATTTCTTAAATATTAATAGTTTATTAAATATTGGCAAAAAACTAAATGCCATTATTTTTTCATCTTTAATGGTCTATAACTTTTGCAATTTTTTATGTGCTAATACACGCTTTTAGCACATTTTTCTAGACGTCATTCCGGATCCAATGAGCTATCGCACATAATTTTAGGAGTAGTATCTCTATTTTGTTCCATTTTCAACTTGTCGACTAGACTACTAGCCTTTTAACCAAACAGCGCTGTTTAACTAGCGGCCTGAAAGATATTCAGCCGTAGCATTTGTAACAACATTTAATAAACCTTTTAATACCCATTATATATTAAACCATTTAATAAACCATTTATTAAACCCGCAACGCACCCACACGCACTCTCGTAGGCTCGTTTTAATCCTATAAAAGAAAAAACATACAAAATTATGTGTGGTTATGAACATGTTCAAGATTTAATATATTTACCATAAACAAAAACAAGCATCTTCGAAGTTATGCGTTGAAAACACTGTTCAAACTAAAGGCAATTGAACTTCTTCCAAACCGGGTGGTGTTTTTATCGATTGAACTCCCTGAGAATGCTATCCTGGCCTCCCTGGCATTCTTTTTAGATCCTATATCGATATTTCGTACTCGTTGAAAGCACTGTCGCCTCATGATATGTACAGCTTAACTCTATTCTATATAGAGTGAGGGTGAGGTGATATTTTTTTGTATATGTTATACTACAGCTTAAAAAAATAGCAATTTATAAGATACAGACAGCGGGAAGTTTTTTTATACGATAAACATAATTGTAAGGGATTCTAATTAACTTGTCCTATATTACAAGTAAATTCAGAATACCAACTAATCTATATAAAATGCGGATTTAAGCATTCTCGTAACATTAGTGGTTATTTCAAGAAACGCCTTAGTTTTTCTAATATAATGACGCTACAGTATTTAACAGAAAAATGCGCCCAACAATAAATTAATAATTTAATTAGCAATGCGCTATTGCGGACTATAAATAACTGTAGATACATTCCGCGAATATTTTTAACGTAATAAGATATGATTCTGTCAAACGACGTTCTAAGAATAGTAATTATTTCGACGTACATGTCTCGCTTAGACGATTATCAAATCATTAATAACGTACAAACGCAGTAGTGGTAAAACAGGTTTGTAATGTTATCGTTGTAAGTGGAGCATTATTTCGCTGATGTAAGCCAGCCTTGGAGTATGCCGGAACAATTTCTTACTTGGAATCACTCCTACACTGCTAAACTAAAACATTAACTTCATAATATGTGTGACATGTCATATCGCGACCAGTACTTTATATAAAAATATTAGCATACGCTTTTACAGTTAATATTATAAATAAGACATTTAAATTGCCTTAGCTAGTAATAAAACTGTTTTAATTGTTTTAATAAAATTTGTTTTTTTTAAAGGAATCTCGCTGTTGGCCTTAAGGGCCTTTACAGCTCAGCTCGGGCTGTTTTGGCCAGCGTAGCTCGGCCTGAATGGGCGTTTTTCCCGCGACTGGCGCAAGGGCGTCTCCTGTTAGACTCGAACCTCGGCTTGGGCCGTCACGGAGTGGTCAATCGCCTGAAGGGCTGGACGGAAGCTCACTGAAGTGAGCGAAGTACGAAGTAAAGGTCAAGGTAAAGGCGGTTTTTGACCCTAATCTGTCTTTGGCTATTATTATTATAGGCTTTTAATTTGTCATTCGCTATTGTCATTGGATCGTCCGGATCCGTTACAACGTGTCGGGGCCTCCTAACAATTTGAATGTAATAAAATCCATTTTTAAGTCACCTATGTTCATTAGATCAGCCCTGCGATTCTGTAACTCACTTTTCGAACTCACACAGCGGTTTTTGTAGCGGCGGTCGCGCTCAAATCAGTCGTGAATCAGTCATTTTATGATTTGACATTCTGATAAGAAGGGAGCTTGTAGTTTATTGTGAGTTACAGAATCGCAGGGTTGTGTTGGTTTAGTGATTTCAGTCCCCGGAAGTGCACCAATGGTCTTTCGATCGTACGATGAAGGAGAACATCATGAGGTGCATGTGCCAGGCATAGAAGGCTGACCACCTACTTGCCTATTAAGAAAAATGATCACGAAACGGATACAGAAATCGGAAATACCATGATGAGTAAAACTGTAGAAAGAAAAATACAAATCAACGACTGCTTAAATTGTAATATAATAAATAATACCTACATTAATCGTATGTAATATTAAAATATGTAGGTACATACTTTATGATTAAGAGGTCTTTTATATATTTAAAGAAATACTTTACGACGATCAATATACGAGCCATTTTGCTCACTCAGGCTTTCTTAGTTTTTAAGCGTGGCGTACCTAAACGTCTCCTCTCCTCACCTGATGTTAAGTGGAAATGCCGCTCATAGACACTCTCAATGTCAGAGGGCTCGCGAGTGCGTTGACGGCCTTTTAAGAATTGGTACGCTCTTTTCTTGAAGGACCCTAAGTCGAATTGGTTCGGAAATAAAAGTATAGCGGGACACAGGCAATCTCAACAGTATTATAAGCATAGCATTAATTTTTTCTTCTGTTGTATGTTAGTGTTTAGTATAGAGTGAAAATAATAACCTCTAATTTAAAGCATCCCGTTAACGCAAGACTACGCAATGAGACTACATATTCATACTTTGTACAAATAATATTCGTATAATATAAATTATTATTGTATTTCATATAAGACCTACCATCTATATTTATTCCATACATACTAGCGGATACAAATTATATCATTGCATATCAATAAAACCATCTATTAGAGAAATCGAATCCAATTTAACCGTAAATTTTTAGATAGCACGACATCAGTTGCTCAATCGTTACACGTAAAACTGTAATTATCATTCGCCTTCCGTATACGGTAACAATGAAATCAATCGAAACGTAATCAAAAATAGATCGCGGTCGTAGTTTTATTGCTCACGCAATTTGTCAGCCTTCAATTGCAATGGAGTGCGCGAATTAGTTCGTTTTGACTCGCAAAGAAAGAAAAAAAAAATGTTTATTATGGAACATAAGATACATGTATCACTTATTCCACGTCATTAAATTTGAATTTGTAGGCATCCCTACTCATCAGCAAAGAAGACAGAGGGTGTAGGCCGAGAGAAAAAGCCGGAGTAAAAAAATATTGGTTGTTTGTAAAGTAGGTTTACGATCGAGATGTTTACGTGATAACGTCTTATTGGTGATATAAGTTTTTGGGAAGTAAGGAATTAATGAAGATAACAATTTTTTCAAATTTTAAATTACATCTATCGTTTTATTCACACTTTTGATGATAAATTTCGGGTGTAAAATGACAAGTTTACTTATTCGACTATGATATACATTTTTCTTCATACATTCACGGAATGACTGGCAGTGCTCGAGATGAGACGGGAGATCGGTCCGTCTCTCTCTCGTTATACCTGCGATCGCGCTCGTGAGGTTTTGGTGTGACACAAGTTTCTGAACATGTCACCCGACTAAAACGATTTTAAAGACGTTATCACGTCAAAAACTCTCGGTACTCTTTCAAAATAGCAAATCATTCCAGGTACTTGCGCTAAATTTACGTTAAATTGACTTATTTTGAAAAAGCTAAAGAACATGATAATTTAAAAACGGTTCTGGGGTCACGGCAGTTTGCCCGCCAAGTCCTTTCAGGAGGTCGAAAACGGCCTGCATCGACCATTTAGGACCTCCTGTCCATCCGTAGCAGCATATTTTTACGTGTTACGTATACGCATCGAAAATAAAAGAACGACAAACAAAAGAATACCGCTTTTCGTTATTAAAATAAGTTATAAGCCAATAAATGACAGAGGTCAGAGCCCAAGTGGGGTCGATATCTATGGAGTTATCAGTTGCACAACGTCGTAAGTTAATAGTAATTACTATAGATGTCCATTGTTCTTGTGACGAGGCCTCGAACGGCTGCACGATTTTTTGACCAATGCTTATCTATATTGAGTTGGTAATTACACCTTATTACATGTCTAACGCTGAAATATATAAAGGCCACTCAAATATTGTGACCTAATACACGTAATACCAATTTCGGCGTGCTTTGTTGACTCAATAATGAGTGAATTAGGCTGGCGTAGAATCTAATGAAGAACCTTAATGACGTCAAATATGAAGCCTATCTTTATCTTTCTATATCCGTAGGGAACGTAGTCCAGCCTTGCGATTCTGTAACTCACGTTTGGAACTCGCACAGCGGTTTTTGCAGCGGCGGTCGCACTCAAATCAGTCGTGAAGCAGTCATTTTACGATTTGGCATTTCTGATAAACAATAAACTACAAGCTCCCTCATTATATTATTTGTTTTGTAATATTAGAATATAGTCTAACCTCCGGTTTGTTGTAACAACTCCTGTTATGTATAAATTAGTAATATTTGATACAGCATCTCATTAGTCACTTCATTAATGCTAGATTACTTATCTTAAATACCTCTATAAACAAACAATTTATTGTAAAACTTCAATTGATTATATCCTATTGCAAATATGATTTATAATTGATACAAAAATCAGTTTGTTTGTTTAGCATAAACTCAAAAACATCTGGACTCATTTCAAAAGTTTTTCAATAAATAATTGTAACGTAAGGTATATTTAGTTCCAAAAAGTAAAAAAAAAATACCCAGATAAGCCAGGGCGGGCTGCTAATATGTTATCAAGTACAAAAACACACATAAACAATAAATAGAACCTTAAACTTCACACAAATAGCTTTCTAAGTAATTAAAAATACATTGTTATTATGAAAACGCACAATTCTGTCAATACAACATTACGATTAACTTTTCTTTTATTGCTTACTTTAAATTTCTTCTGTGCAAACATTACCTGTCCACAACGTATCCCTAACTTTCGTACTAACTGACGTGAGACTGATCTTAAATTAAATTATGATTCGTGTGCACTTTTTATTTTTTATTTTTCATGTATCCTTTATTAGTTTGTTTGTCTTTTGTTCCTGATTAGTTTTTTTTTTTTAATATCAATTTTTTTTCTAAGAAAAAAAAATGGGCACCGCCAGTTTGTTTCCTTTACACTTAATTATGTTAAATATTTATATTGTGTTACGAAGTGTTAATAAACAAAATTGATTGTTCCATGATTTGTTAGTCAGATCAATTTAATGTTATTTCTTTACATCCTACTACTTATAAACCAGTATAAGAGAAATTAGCAAATCTAGACTAAAATTCAAGGCCGGGACCTAGTTAGTACCAAATTCTCAAGCCGCTCAAAAATTTCGCACAACTTGTCACCAATGTACTGGTTATGTACTTGCTAATTAAAAGGAAATGACATAATATCCGGTCGTAAACGTTTCATATATTTTTATATTGGCTAATATTTTTATAACTACACACTTTCCCATAGTAATACGCCGCACTAAATTATATTACCTTTGTTTATTTAATAATTCCTAATTTAGGCTGAAAATGGTAATGAACAAAAAATACTGGTATTATTGTGAAAAAGCGTGGGGCGCTCTGTGCCATATTTTTCGTCTATCGATTTTTCACTTTTTAGTTTGATGTGCTTTAAAAGCGTGATTTTTAGTTTTTTAAACTATTATTTATTTTTTATTTTTTAGTTAATTTTTTTCATTTTTTTCGGATTATTGCATTGTCATCGATCTTTGACAGGTGCGCAAAGTTTGAATTAAATCTGTCCGTTAAAAGTGGGTCAAAATTGAGTCCGAAGGAGTCGGTTACATTCATACATACAAACATACATACAGGTGAAGCTAATATAAAGCGTGTAAAAATGGTTTGCCAACGGGCATTTAAATCTCACTACAAGGAGCACACAAAAACGAAACTAATTGAACACCCTTTTACAGGTAAACACAGCATACTTGTTACTTAATAACTATTACTTACTAACAAACTATAAATATGTGATCTAAAAAGAGATATAGATGATAAGTTTTTGCGCTCTGTATTTTTAATTACTTATGTAACTTATTAACATTAGTGGCGCTACAACATTCTTAGGTCTGGGCCTCAGAGGTCTGTATCTGTTCCGTGATCATTTCTAACAAGCCAACCTCAACCTTCTGTGCCTGACATACGCTGTCGACTTTTTGGGTCTAAGGCAAGCCGGTTAACTGACGAAGTTTCGTATGTTATATGCGCACATAGACAGAAAGTCCATTGGTCCACAGCCGGAGGTTAAACCTAGACCTCATGGATGAAAGTCACACGCTGAAACCACTAGACCAACACTGCTCTCTCACTACTATAATGTTTTAATATTTTTTTTAGTTGTTCAGTTCTTTTGCCGCACAATGGATATGTCACCGTAAAATTTAAAAAACCGTTAGATTGTAATCTATCTCGCGAGATTGTAAACTGTCGAAAGATTGTGAACCTCAACGAACTGCTTACAAATTAACGTATTATTATTCGGTAGTTATATGAAATTGTTGGGAAGTAAAATTAATCTGTAATTGACCAAAGAAGTTTGAATGATAACTAAGTTAGTGTAGTACAATCTACCGAATAATAATACGTTAAATTGTAAGCAGTACGCTGAGGTTCACAATCTTTCGACAGTTTATAATATCGCGAGATAGATTACAATCTAACGGTGTTTACAATTTTACGTTAACAGATATACGCACTGTTTTCATTGCGTGTCTGATGACTAACAAAATGCAATATAATTTTGCCGGATACAAAGCAATATCTCCAGATAGATCACACTTCCTTATGCCGTAACATACAAATATAAAGTATGCGTACCGTAAGATAAGGGATAAAAACTGTTTGCTGCTAGAAAAAAACAGTTTTTACAAATTTTCGGATTGGATTATTATACATTATCTATTCAAATAATTTTGAATTTATTATTTTAAATTGTCTCTTTATAAAGACATCATTTAACATTATTTAAGATTAAAACTAATAATTGAAACTTATACTAAAATGGATATTTTACATAAGAATCCAATAACACAACTTACAGTCTCTTTTAACGGGAAGAAATTCTTGTGTAGTATTTGAAACTTGGAATTTAAAATTCACTTTGTTGGTACAATTTTAGCAGTAAACAAAAGGTAACAATTTAATTTTCACCGCCATAACGACGCAATTTGATTACATATTTAATAAAAAACAAATTATAACGCAATATCGCATAACGAAAAAATAATAACATATCTTCAGTACAAATTGGTCGAAATTCATCGTAAGCAACCTCGTGCTCGATTAAATTATTTGCTGACCTTACAAATGACAGTAACTCGTGTTATTAGTTGACATGTCAAAGAGATAAAAGACGCAACCGCAATGTCTATATAAAGCTAGTTTGGTTTAAATTAATACTTTTTTGTTCCCTTTGGAGTAGACTCTTGGGCCGTGGGGTTCAAGTGCACAAGCGCTAATTAAAGATTTAAGTTGGCGCATAGTAGACCCCAGAGCTGTTTCTTTCGCTCAACAAATAAGTATCGCAATACAGCGAGGAAATGCTGCTAGCCTTAAAAGTATACTGCCACAGGGACCAAACATTTTAAATATATTTTAGTATTCTATTTGCCCATTTTTAATTATTATTACGATGTTAAGAATATAGTAAATACTTTATTTGTATGTTATTAAATGCTATTAAGAAAAAAATTACAGAAGAATTAGTCACATTGCATTTCACTATCGCTATATAAATTATTCAGTTAACATACGTAATAACAACGGGCAGGAGGCTCATCTAATGTTAAAAGTCAACCGCCCATAGACACTCTCAATGCCAGAGGGCTCACGGGTGCGTTGCCGGTCTTTTAAGAATTGAAACTCTCTGTCCCACGATAGCAAAAGTATTTCTTAGTAGTAAGTAACTAATTTAAAATATCATTACAAATTATTAGTTTTTCATATTAAAAATTATTAATAATTTCATCGACTTGTGGGTGGCAACAGCGATACCGGAAGAGATATTAAATAAATTTCATACGTTATAATTATGTAAATATATTGATAACGATATATTTGACACAACTTTCAATTCGTGTACGTACCGTGCGAATTTTAATATGTAATTTGTTACTGTATGTCAAATAAGGCTATTTGGTAAGAGAACCGTTGTCACTGCAGCGTTACGTCGTTAATCAACATTTCATACGACATTAATAATCTAGATTAAAGTAAAATTAAAAGCTTATCGTCGCTGTAGAATGTTAACCTCGTACGACCACAGAACCAACATTACAGGAAACAAAAATGTTTCATTTCGTCAATGTTCGTTCAAATATTATGTGTTTTTGACCATAGTTTTAGATGGTAAAAATCACGAATTTATTAATAACATAAATAAGTCCTTATTTCATGATTATACCAGTTAAATGACATAAGAGTCTAAGAATAAAAAAAAAGGGTGCGTGTACTTATGTACGCGCGTAAGAAGTTATACTTCTTTGGCATTATTAAAAATAGTTTTTGATTGCATGCAAATAATTAATTACAATTAAATAATCAAAGACTGGAAAAGGAGTCATTATAGTCAATAAAGTTTAGTTTACATTTGAAAAATTAAATAAATATTTATTATTATTCTCTTACATTAAGTGTAACATAAATTCTATTATTATTCGAATGTTGTTTTTAAATTATGTCCAAAGCCGTAGCATCTTTCGTGGGCAACTTCATTCTGTTAATCTTGTGTCACGGTGGGCGCCCATCGTAAAATGTCACTCTTATGCTTTCGTCTATCTATTTTTTTTTGTGAAAAAAAATCCAGGGTAAGTGTAGTGTTGGTAAAAAATCATGGCTTCCTAACGTTAGGGATATTGTGATTGCAGAAGAGTTGTTGCATCTGGCACAGGACAAGACATGCTTCATGGGACGGCCAACCTCCAGTAATGGAGAGGCACCAAAAGAAGAAGAACTTTGTGAATGAATTATTACAACTGCCCCTTTTACGCACAAATCCTAAACGTAAATGTATGAATGTAATTCGTGCCCCAATCGTATAATTGAAATTATCGGCACATATGGACAGGCTGATAATGTTAATAATAACGATACCTACATTAATATTTCGCCATGATCATAGAACAATGTCCGATTTGAAAAAATCCAATATCCGCTTTTTATCATATTTGGATACTACATTGACTAAATATTACGAGTTCATTTAAAAGATGTGTTTTAAATTTCAAATTAATCAGTCGATAGTGACGGTTTTGATAGATGCTCATAAAAGCATCTGATTTTTCTAGAAAACTGTGTAATTTAATGTTATTATTTTTATTTTGTTTTAAAACAAACCCTTTGTTTTCTTGTATGCCAATTTTCATAATTACAGAATATTAATTAAAAAAGTTATGACAAAAAACTATCATGATTATATTATTTTGAAATGGCTGCCCTGTAAAGTTTACTATTTGTCAGATCCGTCACTATTGACGATTTATCGTACCAAGCAATTGTAAGTTATAAAAAACTACATATATAGAGAGAAGTATATTGAATTGGGTACAAAAACTCAATACTGAATAATGGATAACTATCGCTACGTCGTCTTCATTACGGCAACATTTGGGCCTAAGTCTTAATATCAAATCTATCAACTAGATGTCGCCTCTCGCTGACAACAATTGCTGAAACGCATTCAATTTACGTCAATCCGTTAATAAAGCTTATTTATAAGTGAATTACTCTCTTCGTTATCTTGATTATGCAGTAGCGAACAGAAGCAAAGTAAAAGTAATGTTAAATGTTATAAATAATTAACGGTCTCGCGACTGGAGCAAGGTTCTTACTTGACATTTCAAATTTTGACAGTTTTCACTTGTTCCAGTTTTAATAGGCAATTATATCGTTGTCTGACAGTGCGTATAGCATTTATCACTTTATAACGATGTGTAAGAGTTGATAATTGAAAATTTATTTCTTTAATACTTCAGCAATATAAATGGAATAGCTTTTTATCAAATTGACTGATTTACGAAATTATGAAGTATCTGTTATGAATTATGTTATTCTTGTTATTTTTATCATTAACTGTAATGAATTTATATAAATGTATGAATTAATATATAAAATGAAAGAAAAAAAAGAAGAAGATAAGAAAAAGAAGAAAAAAGAAAAAGAAGAAGATAAGTTACTTGGGACATGTGTTTCGACACGAACGGTACCGACTTCTTCAAGTAATCATGATGGGCAAGGTCGAGGGGAAAAGACGCGCTGGCAGAAGGAGGAAGTCGTGGCTCCGCAATATTAGAGAATGGACGGGAGTGGCTAGCGTAGAACAGCTAATGCTCTTGGCGAAAAATAAGAAGGAGGTTGACGAGCTGACCGCCAACCTCCAGTAGTGGAGAGGCACTTTAAGAAGAAGAAGTAATGAATTTTAATATTTTGTTAATATTCAAAGATTATATGTAACAGATTTTGAATTAATAATCAATTTCACTATCTTCAACTGTTTGGACTTGTAGCTTGTCGGTTTAATTAATAGTTATTATTAAATTTTAATCGTAAAAATGTTTCGTAAAAAAAAATTATGTAATGGTATCATTACTTTAAAATTAATACTAACTAGCATAATTATGACAAAAGCTTTGGGTTTAATAAGTTAAGAGAGAAATTGGCTTCTAAATTAAAATTGTTAGTGTTTAAAGTATTTGTAATAATACAATTATTGTTACATAGCATTACGCATACTAGAATTGTCAAAACAAATTTTCGCAATTATTATCGGGTTTTTTGAAATACTGTCACTTTAGCCTTAATTGTTCGCAAGTTTTACAACAATATAATTATGTATTTAAAACCGAATTGATAATAATTTCCGTCGTAATTTCCCTGCACCTGTAATCAATTTGTCAATATGATTGTAACAACGTGTAAGGTTGCATTCCAATTAACTTTTATTATTCATTAGTAAAAAAGCCTTAATTAGTTCAACTGTTTTACCGTCTTGAGTTCGAACCTGGTGGGGCTGGAAATGTTAGCTTCAAAATAGGTCTGGCCGTTATGATGGCTTAGGCATCTTCTTCTAAGCTAGACCCTATAGATATCGCAGTTCATTTCTTAAAACATAACATAAAATAGATTGCTAAGCGCTTGTTTTGTAACAATTGAATAGCGATAGTGATGCCAATATTAAATTGTTGTACCAGGCTAGTGATATCACCGCCTGGTTATTGATAGTCCAAAAAATACATCTACGTTCCACGCTGTTACTTTTAGCGATAGCGAACTCAACAATAATATTAAGCTTTCGTACCACACGATCGATTGATATCGAAACTCTTATAATAAAGTTTTTGTACCCAATTTCGAGGTAGTGATCACTCAATAGTGATAGTGATAGTGCACCCTAGATAGCGATGTGATTGAAAGTTGCAATGTACCGGCCCAGAGATTTTGCTACCTTGACCGGATGGAAAATTTCAGAAGTTAATTATAACAAGACAACCCGGCTTTATTCTGAATTTCATAAAATAATTAATGTTATTATTTTAATAAAGTTTACGTGACGTGACAATATTTCACTGTAGACTGACCTTACTAATTGAAATATTTCAATGGCAGAGTTTATTTTTAAATAACAAAATGCATTCCTTTTGTGTATAACGTGATTTAAAGTGAGCCTTAAGTTGGTATTATATATCGGCTGTGTTTTATACTGTTTAGAAAATATATTTCAGTCAAACCTTATAGTTCCATGTACTGGGTGGCGCAAAAGTAAAGACATTATTTGGTTCAGCTATAAAAAAAATTCTAAATTAGAAAACTAGATTTAGGTTTTTTTAAATGTATATTTGTGCCATTAAATTTCGTACCATTAGGTTTTAAAGATGATGTCTTTTAAATGGTGACCTCCAGAGTTGATGCACATTTGAGCCCTATTTTTGACATTTTGCATAACTTGCCGTAATTCTTCCAGCGATATGTTCCTTATTTCTTGATGAATGTTTTCTTTTAGAGCTGCGAGAGTCTGTGGCTTGTTCACATACAACCGAGATTTCAAAAGACCCCAAAGAAAGAAGTCTGGACTCGACAGATCGGGTGATCTTGCAGGAAATCGTCGACGAAATTCACGTTGTGTTTTTATCACTGATGAATTATTCCGTAAGAACATTGACATGATTATTCCACGTGCTTGGAGAGTAAAACGGTCCATGTTTATTTTCAGTGTATTTTACATTAATTGTTCACTACACAATTTTCAACAACAGAATGAAAACTATCGTCATATAAAAAAATGAACAAATTTTCTTTAGTGCCAGTATTTTTGCGCCACCCAGTACAAAGAGTGATTTATTCATACACTAATTGTTTTAATAACTATTGTCCTCCATCAGAGCAGGTTTAAAAAAAACTGTGTTACAGTAGGAAGGCCTAAAGGCGTATTTATTTTAAACTTTAAATTAATTATTAATATAACAATGTTTATCTTACAAGGAAACCTATTATATTTAGGTACTTTTAAATTAACCTACATAGTAATAATAATTATAATTAAGAATTAAAACAAAATTTAAACAAATGTGAAAAGTTTGGTCGGCAGTGTACCTTTAACGCTGGCAGCATTTCGTCGCTGTATTGCGATACTTATTCCTTAAGCGAAGAAAGCACTAGCTCTGGGGTCACCGGTACTATCTACCAGGCGCCAACTAAAATCTTTAAGTATCGCCTGTGCACTTGGACCCCAAGAGTCTACTCCAAAGGGAAGACTCTTGCATTTGAGCCGTTTATTATACTTTATTTAATATCTACTTAAATTAAAATATAGGTACAACGCTTAGCTGAATGTATAGCCAGCGGGCAAAACCAGGTGCAGCAATTAGTAACTTAAACAATTTAGCTACGATAACATCTCCCGATTTTATACCCTTGAATAATATTGGCCTTATTTTCATAATAACAGTCTAAGAACTGTTATTACACGATTGTTCTGAATATCCGTAAAAGCTTAGTAGTGACCTCAATACAAATTCACCTTGTAAAGCGCAAATTAAAAATGCTTCTTTATATTATACAATACATATTAAGACCTAGTAACGAAGTTTTTTTTATTTTACAGGAGGCAAACGGGCAGGAGGCTCATCTGATGTTAAGTGATACGGCCGCCCATGGTCACTCACACTGCCAGAAATCATGCAAGCGCGCTGCCGGCCTTTTAAGAATTGGTAAGCTCTTTTCTCAAAGGACCCTAAGTCGAATTGGTTCGTAAATACTTCAGTGGCAAATACTGCTTTAAATAACGCTCAGTTGTGGAACGCCGGACGTCGAGGTGATACGGATGGTATTTTGTATTCTGCCTTGACGTCCGATGATGAAGCCATACCTGATGATATTACTTGTACCAATGCTCTTCGCTATAAAATCGGTCCCACTTTAGGAGAAGATTCAGACCGAGACCCTCTAAATATATCAAATTCAATACGTTTTCGACATACAATTTTGCTTAGCGCTTAGAATCTTACCAATCTTCTCTCCTTAATAGAATAGAAAAAGGGAAAGCCATATTTGTTTATTTTTTATGTTTTTTTATTTTTTCTCTCAAACATAAAATGAGGATACTTATGAAAATATGTTATAGAAAGGATATCTCAGGAGGTATGAGAGTCGCACGCTGACTAGGCCAACACTGCTCTTAGTTTTATTATAAATAAGATACAAATTTTTCTAAGACAATACAAACGAGTTAGTTGTGGACATACCAAAAATGCGTGGAGTTATACAATCGAGACTGGCATGCATTACTAACACAATAATTTAGATAATTTAAACAATTGAAATTGAATTCTTAAATTTAAATATAATAAAAATGACGATTAATCTAAAGGTTACAACGGAGAATAGATTAGCAATTTGACTAACGTAACGAGCGTCCTTTAAGTCAAGCCGCCGCACGTGCCAGTCTGATGCAATGCCTCATTGAAGCATTGTTCATCATTAATCATCACATTTTCGTTGCTAAATACGAGTGTATCTTTGGGTTTGCCTTACTTGGTGTTGTCTATTATGGATAAATGGGTTTTTTATAACCCCATGCTTCAAAGTAAACAAGCAGCTTGATATGACTATATAAACATATGTAGATAGCGTAGTAAATCGAGCCATACATACATGATTATAATCTACTATTATATACATAATGAATGCAACCAGTGTTGGCCTAGTGGCTTGAGCGTGCGCAGTTCAACCCTAAGATTGTGCGTTCAAAACACGGCAATGGACTGAATGTGCGCAATTAAAACTCGTACGGCAAATGGAAACACGAGGAGACCGGCTAGAAAAAACAGTAATCACGAAACTGTAACAGAAATCTGAGAGCTGCCTTGCGATTCTGTAACTCACTTTTCGAACTCACATAAACAATAAACTACAAGCTCCCCACCTTATGAGAATGCCAAATCTTAAAATGACTGCTTCACGACTGATTTTAGCGCGACCGCCGATGTGAAAACCGCTGTGTGAGTTCGAAAAGTGAGTTACAGAATCGTAAGGCAGCTCTCAGATTTCTGTTACAGTTTCGTGATTACTGTTTTTTCTAGCCGGTCTCCTCGTGTTTCCATTTGCCGTACGAGTTTTAATTGCGCACATTCAGTCCATTGCCGTGTTTTGAACGCACAATCTTAGGGTTGAACTGCGCACGCTCAAGCCACTAGGCCAACACTGATTGCATTCATTATGTATATAATAGTAGATTATAATCATGTTTGTATGGCTCTATTTACTACGCTATCTACATATGTTTATATATTCATATCAAGCTGCTTGCTTACTTTGAAGCATGGGGTTATAAAAAACCCTTTTAACAAAATTAAAAAAAAAAACAACGTGTCATTTTTACTTATTAGTTAGCTTCTAATATGATTCGTCTATTTCTAATGTAAACCCATTGATCTAATACTATGTGAGCCGAAATAGATTTTTAGTTCAAGATATAAATGATCGAGATAAAATTCTATTGAGCAACCAAGTTCCATATCTATTTACGTAATACATTACGGCCATTGTCTTTCATAGTGACATCTCTATGAGCGAATTCCGCGGTTTTGTAACCGATAAAATTTCGATCAATCTGATAACTTATATATACAATTGTTTTAACTTGGTAATATAAATAGTATAGAAATATGATTTTTACATGCATTTGAATTAGACAAACGTGTAAATTAAACTATAATAAAACAGTCCCGAATGTTTACACTGGATTTAAAGGGGACAAAAATAATACTATTATTTTAAATCTGATCAAAATGTCCTTTAAATGTGATCTATATAATATGTATATTTTTTTAAAGATTTTAGCAATTATTATATATTACTATTAGTATGTATTACTATACCTATTATAATTATTATATACGTATTATTATTATTAAGCGTATATTTTGTACAATTGAAGTGATAGAAATCTACAGCTTTATTTAATTGTTTACTTTAATTTAGAATAAAATCTTGTCATAAGACTTTGAAAAATGTTCTCTTTATGTTTAATCTCACCTGATGTTAAGTGATACCATCGCCCACGCTCACATTTCCAGAAGACTCACAAGTATGCTGGACGGACCCTAAGTATAATTTGTTCAGAAATACTGTGGACAAATGGTTGGTGACACAAAATATAAATAACATGTCCTGTGTGTCTAATTCCGTAATAGTTTTTTCTAAAAGGCTATCTATAAAATGTTCACGAAATATATCTATTTGCCATTGGGACATATTAAGAAAGCCGCGGGCGTCAACTCATATAATATCGTAATACATTAAGATAATTGATAACTTTTATTTTCTTTCAAAAAATCCGGTAGCGGTGCTTAATGCGTGCGTGGGAGTTGATGTATTGTTTACAGATTGTCGTACAGCCATGTTGACAGGTATCATAATCTCAATGCTAAAATAAAATACTCACGTACGCATTTTATACACAACTAAAAACGGGAAATTTGATTCTTAATTTAATTGAATCTGTGGATTTTGAAATTGTTTTGGATCTTCATTTGTAATTATTGTTATTATTGTCGTGATACAGATGTGCTGAACTTAATTTATTTTATAAGTAGGGGAGACCGGGTACAAAAGTAACACTTTGTACTTCACACTTGATTTTTGGCTAGGTTTTAATATTGTCATTAAATTAATATAACCATATATAAATTCAGTTTATGTTCTTTACACTAGCAGCTCGATTTATTTTACTATGGTGTGTTTTATATGAATAACAGAGAGTTAAAAAAAAAACGTCAGTTGTTACTTTCGACCACGTAGGCAGGTCGAAAGTAACAAGAAGTAGAGGTTGGTAATTAATACAATATTATATGTAATACTTGTTTATTATCAACAAGTATTTATGTAAAAAGTAAAAGTTCTGCATTCTGCATCCATCCACTAGCATTGCCAGCTCCGGCACAACCAACAGGACCCTCAAGTATCATGTGGTCTTGGAATTGTTTCAATGGGAATACGAAAAAAGGAGGTATGTGTCCTCCTTGAGCATTAATCGCAACAGCAACAGTTACTAATCTTCCACGTTCTGCTGCGGTTACTGCACCTTTTTGTTCAGTTCCTTTTTGAGCAACAATCGTGCTAAGTTTTTGGACAGTGGACCCCTGTCTCATCCATATTCCAGATATCTTTTGGCTCAAATTTGTACCTATAAATTACCTCAGCAAGATTATCAAAAAATTTGCTCACATTATGTTCGTTGAAACTCTAAGATCTCAAACAGAGGCTCGGGTGCCGTTTTAAAAAACCCGTCAACCATTCATTACCAGCCATTTGACTATCGTGCCACCTTTCAGAAAAAAAAATATCCACCGCTTTTCTATACACTTATGTGTCGTGTAGTTGTTCTTATACGTTGTCGCGGCATTCTGTTGGAGTAAAGGTAATTAAATCATTACGGGGACAAAAGTAACTTGTTACTTGTGTACCCATAGGACTATGTTACTTTTGTACCCTTCCTCATTTTTGTTGAAACATGAAATATAACCTTAGAACGGAACGTGCTAAACAAAAACAAATTTAAACAATGTACAATCAATCCGATCAAAAATAGATATGCAAACATTCAGATTACTACCATCCTTTTACGACTATGTAAACATTAAATAACAAAATATCGAAAAACTTACTTTTGGTTTGTAAAAACACTTAGTATCCTCTCACACAATCTAACAGTGCTTGAAGTACGCGGCGACTAACTACAAGTGAGGGGGGTGCTCTCAGCTATCGCCTGACGGCGGCGAAGCTGTGTTCGACCATTGGATGAATCTAGAGAGCATTTGTTACTTTCGACCCGCCGTTACTTTTGTACCCGGTCTCCCCTACTACAATGAACTCAAAACAAATATTAAGTTCACTATTAAGTAGGAATAAACACAAAAATACAACCAATTATTCTTCTTCGACATTATTCTGCATTTCAAAATCTAAATTACGCCATTTTCCGAATATTGTGGGTTTATTTTGTCGATTCGAAAGCTTTGTTTAAATACGTTCTTTGAATTGAGGGAAGAGTTTATTTTTTTAAATGTTGGACGAGACAACAACAATATGAACATTTTGTGTTTGATTTTTTTTGCTATATTTTATTTTTTCTTAAAGTTCTTAATGTTTTTGGCACTGAGACAAATACAAAAAAATAAAAACTATAAAAATCGGTCCAGCCGTTCTTTAGTTATAAGTGCTTAAAAAAACCCGATTTTGTCTAATATATACATTAGTTAACTTAAATAAAACACTTATATAATTGATTCTGAGATTACGTGACTTAAAAAATATTGTATGCAATTGTAAGGATTACGAATGAAGGGTACACTTAAATTTTTAAGCATGTATGTTTCGGTGTAAGACGTCTCCAAAACAAAGCTACATTTTAAGTATTTTAAAGTTAAATAAACTTTTTCGTCTATATAAATTTTGTATTTAAGTATCTATTGTAAGTAAATTATACTATTTAAATAGTGAATAAATTACGCGCTTGCAAGAACACACATTTTGTGTGTGTTTCTATTTGTTGGTTGCCTGAAATCGAACACTTATAAGACCGGCTCACGCACTACTATAGATATATACATAGGTAACATACTTTCTTATTGCTAAAATTTTATTAATAAGAAACTCTTCTCCCTCTTTAATCGAGCTTTAGTCTGAGCGTCGTGGTCAGCAACGAAGCAGACTATCTGTTTCCACCGGTTTCTGACCAGCGCCTGTCTTCTGACAGTGAACAGTTTTGAGGACGATGAGTCTTTTACTTGATCGGTCTATCTGGTTGATGAACTGCCACGTGATCTTTTGCCTTCTGTGTTAACAACCACGATCAGTTTCTCCAAGTTCATTCTTTGCATTCTATGACCGAAATGAGATACAAGAAACTCCTAAATCTATGTAAATAGGCAGCATATCACACATTGCAAATTGATGGGGTGATTATAGTTAACATAACTATTAAATAGAGGAAGAAATTAATAAATTACATCCCGTTGCCCCTGGAGTAATGTTAGACCAGTGGTTAAACGTGCAATTTTAAATTCTGTGGTCGTGTTGAACCCCGATTGTGAACCAATAAGAAACCAGTATAAAGAAACATATTTTTACATCATTTACACTTTGTAATCCGACGAAATATCGACGATGTACATATGATAGGAACTGCGTATATTATTTATACTTTTTTTCATTCAAGAAAACAACAAAAATAAAATTTTATATTCAGCCTGATCGCTTAGGTATAAGCAATTTCTTCCAGGCAACTTGTGCTTTTCATAATAAAAACTATTAAATATACATAGCTCCATATATCTCTCCTGGATCAATGGAGAAGACACAGAAAAGTGTTTCTATGACCTAAAGTACCCCTTAGGACTTTACAAGCATCGGCTACTTAGAAATAATTGTTTCAATTTTTTTTATTAAAAACCGTACAGATTAATTGTAGACTCCTGTGTTAAATCACCCCCAGTTTCACCCCAATAAACATGAAGGGATATCGAAAAATAACCGTTGAATCAGATTAAGCTAAAAATAGCCAGGAATTTGCTTAATCGCTGAACAATGAAGGAAGCCATTGAAAACTGGGTGTAATGCAGAAAGTTGTTTAGATTTACTATATAATTAATATAGTGCAGCCATTTCGTTAGTGCATTTAATGCCCGTGCCGCATTAAACCTATTATTGTAATGGCAATATAAATTTTAATAGAACATCGCTGCAGAATGTCTGCACCTCACGATCGTCATAATTCAAAAATATTCTATACGACAGCTAACATCAACAGAAAAATGATTAGAATTTATCATTCCCTTTTTGCTGGGCTCTCGTAATATATACATACTATTTGCAACTTTTAATCGTAAAATTTAATAGGAACAAGGAATTCATTTAATTGCAACGTCCATTGAGAGCTGTCGGTCTTTGGGAGCTTGACAGAAGGCTTAATAAAGTATCGGATGTAAATGGAACAGCGCTCGAGGCTAGGGCGGGGTTTGGACAACACTTTCATATTATTACGGTCGCATTGCACGCACACAGACACGCCGCACACAGATTAGACCGACATTGGACGTGCGCACGCGATCCGAGCACTTTCAATAATTCGTTAGCTAAATCATTAGGAGATGTAATACTGCGGTATTGTAATACGTGTTTATGGTTATTTAAATGATTTATTTTTATTGATTGTTTTTGTCTTGTTGCGAGACAGAAAATAATGACGGCTGTATGAATAAGGCTACTATTATGCCGCGATTGCGAAGGTAATATCACTGTGTAATTTGAGTGTTTGGTAATGGAATCTGTAACGAGAAAATGAGTTGTCAAGTTGGTTAAGTCAACGCATTCATCATGTAACATTGTGGCCGTGTGTAGACAAGTTTGGACGGCCGCTGATACGAGAAATGAATTATGCAAAATTGTTATGAGTTTATTCGTGATAATTGACTATTAAATTGGTGATAGATTAGTTGAGTTCATTCGAACAAGCGCGTTATAAAACTCTCACCAGAACGGTGAAATATGAATGAACGCTTTGATGCTTTAGCGTCGGAAAAGTGAATCTGTTTGACAATGATCCCATTCATTCATCATACAACTCTTTGTATTTGTAATGTCATTGAAGTTATTTGAATCAAATGATAACTTACCTATACAAAGATTATATTACTAAACGTGAAGTTTGCGAATGGAAGTTTAATCACATTATTTATGGGTGTAATAAATAAAATCAACATATATAAATTTAGAGACTTTCGCTTGATCTTTCTTAATAATATTTAAAATAAAATTGTAAAGCTTAAAAGCTTTCAGTTACTAACGTACAAAGCGTAAGCGTGAATTCTATTCAATTCAATTCAAAGCCTTTATTTCAACTAATACAAGAGAAAATTTACAAAGTATAAATGTATATAAAAAAAAAGTTCTTTAAGAAGGTTTTGTTGCACAGCTGTCCTCTTGTACAGCTTGCCTTTGTGGCACAAAAGCCTCCTCCAGCTGTTTCCAGTGATTCCTATCCCTGGCAAGTCTTTGCCACAGAGGACCAGTGGCTTTTTTAAAGTCATCAGCCCACCGCGCACATGGTCTTCCTCTCTTTCGCTAGGTGTTGTAGCGAGGTGTCCATTGAGTGACTTTTTTCGACCATTTCGCTCTCTGACCTCTGAGTAGGTGTCCTATCTCAATTTAAGCCTTTTGGCTCTGGTCAAGCGTGAATTAGTTGTTTGAAAAAAATTGACAATAACTGTTGTAAACAAAAAAATTACGTAAACCTAATTGCGTAATCGTTTATGAAACTGCAACTACAGCTTTTCTCGTATACCCATATTAGTAATTGATGCCACTGCACCGTCAAAAATTTTCCAATTATAAATATACAGGGTGTAAAAAAGTCACTTTTCTGTCATCTTCACACTGGCAACACCGCGCACCCTTTCATTACGCTCGCATGTCAGTCCATCAGCGATTATTGCAATTATTTAAATTCACACCTTCGAAAAAGTATTTCGACTTTAATATTTCGTAAGCGCAAGGAAATGACGTCTCATTCGAAAGGTATAATTAGGGACAACCTTCGGCCCAGGGTTGGACCAGATTTATGCGCTTCGGACACTACGACGCGATAATTGTCCGATGTTTCGACATGTATTATGTTCCAAATCCTCGCAATTAATTAAACGCACGCGTCGATGAAGGTCTGACGTGTCAGCGCACGATTTTAAAGAATGTAGTAGCGAGACAACACAAAAAATATTCAAATTCTTAAAATATTAATCTATTTAAAGTTATTAGTATGCTAAGCTAGCTTAGCACAGCTCTCAAATGAACACATTAGAATTGTTAATTTTTATCGTATGACAAAAACATTTTTAAAAACCTAAAACCAACTCAATATGGCATGCAGTATAGTTGTCATTACCAGTTTGATTTATAAATTATATTATTATGAATACATAATTAGTAAAGTTAAGTATTGTGTATATCATATCACGAACATAAGCTTTTTACAACATAATAATTTAAAATTAGGGTGCTTTTTCGATATTAATTCAAAATAAGGTGAAAAAATTAATATTTCAAATCCAATAAATTACAGCGGATTTAGGACATATAATGGTAAGTTTTCACCAAATTTCATGGAATTTTTTTTTTTTTGTAAAATTGAAAAATAAAAAACCAAAATCTTGGTTTCATGAATTTTTCACATACATTTTGAGGTTATGTGAAAAAAGTGTAAACACAAAAGTTTTAGATGTTTTATTATCTACAACTTTGCCATTTGACTTTTTTCCATGGGACTTTTAGTTTTGCCGGAAATCGAGATAAGCCGTTTTTTACCCTTCCCGACCTCAGATCGCCCGTAAATTTTCCTTTCGTTTTTATAATATACTCCTCCTTTTCCAAAACATCCTACTATTCTTTTTTTACTTTTTATTATTTTTAAAGGCTTCTACCCTGGTCTATAATACTTGGCAGTATTGGCAAACCCTACCAGATCGAAAATATAGACTGCTGCATTCAAAATATTTTAAAATAAGAACGTGTTAAGTAATTCCATGCTACTTGTTGCTTCCGCGTAATTTACCCTTATATAGGCCACTACAAAGCTGGACGTGATATAGTCCGTCCAGTGGCTATTAATTCCCATGTCGCCTTGGGCACGCCTAGGGCTTTAACCCTTGTCGCAATATGCACGAGAACATAGTGATAATGAATGTAGGTATAGTATAATCGTAACCCTCCCTTTCACTGTTGCAATAGTGCACTAGTTATAGTAACGACTAAGGGATATTTGATTTAATCTAGAATTATAATAACTAATAGTTTTTTTTTAATTTGAACCAGCTGCCCACTGAAGTATTACCGAACCAATTCTACTTGGGGTCCTTCAAGAAAAGAGTGTAGCAATTCTTGAAAAGTCGGCAACGCACTTGCGAGTCTTTTGGCAATGTGAGTGGCCATGGACAGTATCACTTAACATCATATGAGCCTCCTGCCCGTTTGCCTCCTATTACAAAAAATATATATATTTATATATTGTAACTACAGTAATACATTATTTACGATACTTTTGACTTGCACAAAAGTTTTTAACACCAATAAATTAGGGTGTCTTGTCCCTGTTGCTACAAAAAGCTCAGGCCGATTTAAGAAGAATCGAAAGAAGTGGTTGTCGATTCGATCGACTGTATTTTTTAATTATTAATATAAGTGCTCTCAAATACCTGCTTCTTCCTTTTGCCTAATTTCAGCGGAACGCTTATTAATCTCCAATGTATTACTGACCGGTTTGATTATCTCTATCTATGAAAAACATTGTCTCTAAGCGTATTCTATAAAGTGTACTAGCATTGTGCTGAAGAGTTGTTTGGTTTGATTCCTTCTGTCTCATTTCATCACCGTACGAGCATAATTCATTGGCATCATTATCCGCTTCACAAGACATTTATTGCGAACTAGCGGAATCGAGTCCCGGTGGGGGTCTTTTAACTGTCCAAAACAGAGAGCATATTCCTCCCTCAAAGGCCGGCAACGGATCCACTGGGATGGGTGTCCAAGGGCTGCTATGATGACGTAGGATCGTTTCCGACCTATGCTATATCAAAATATTTGCTGAACACTTGCAAGAGTTTGTAATTAAAATATATTTTATGTTATATTTATTTTTGTATCCTGGCACTCGTGGCTCAGAAGAAAATACTTGTATAATGTAGATTCATTTCTAGTTCAACAGGACCAACGCCTTATCATACTTAACATACATAGAAAATAAGACAATAAAATATCTGTTATCCATTATTAACAAAGACTAAGTCACTCTTTAAGTCCTACAGTTTTAAATTATAACAGTTAACGAAAATATGCAAAAACTTTGTACAGGCATTTTTTCATGATATTTTTAAATACGGAAAATACTTAATTCCTCATTAGATAGATTATAAGAAATTGAGGAAGTTGTTTGCTGTCAATCCAAAGCTAATTAATGTATTTTCTAGATAAACTTAAACCAAAACAGTCGTGCATAATTAAAAAGTAATTAAAATATTGCATTTGAATAAGCAATAAATACTAAGTGCATTTGGTCTACTTTATTGTCAAGGCTTGCAAGTACGTAGCCGTCCTTTTAGTGATAAAATTGTTTCCTATTAGAACCTATGTGAATCATCTTAACCGAAATGTACGACCTTATTATATATAGACTCGTTTTCACATATAAAGCTTTCTATTAAAGGGGAGAATAGGCACTCCCCTGAAGTTTAGTTTCTTGGTGACGGACCTATCAGACGGTGACGGTGACGGTCTCATAAAAACCTATAGTACAAAATATTAATCGTATGAATGGAACATATTCTCTTCTCATTCGGGTTCTAGTTATTAAACCAACGGGTTGCATCTGAGCCAGGTAGTTAATATATAATAATAAACTGGACTATAAATACAGTGAATGTACACTGATAACAGATAAGGCTTGTGACGAGGCTGTACTGTATATCTAGTGATAGAACGTTTCGTTGCGAAATTGGAGCGGCAACGAGCACGAGCTGTTCCAGAGTAGATGTAATAGCTACTAAACAGCGGTAAAAGAAAGCTACGTAGAAATAACGTAAAAGTGGCGCTACAATCCTTGATCTCACGTTTCTATCTATGTTTAGTGACCATCTTTTTAAATAAACAAACAAAATAATTATTGCGCAGGGAGAGAAATTTGGAAATTTAAAAAAAATATATATAAAAAAAATTACATCAAAGTTTAGCTGACCCTTGGATTAGAAGATGCGTTAACACAGCCATTGCTCCATCTTCAACAAATGGCGATGATGTGGTGCCTTACAGAACCCTTACTAGACAAGAAAAAAAACAGATACTCATATAGCACACTAACATCATTTTAAGTATGTAATATTTATTATACTTACATTTATGAGACGATCACCAATTACCCGCATATAAAGAAAAGTCCATTGGTACGTGATTGACAACGCGTGATTCGAACTCACGACTTGGTTGAGAAGGAACGTTTAGGCCAACAGTGTTCTCTCTCACTCAGAAATAAGACAAAGTCGTTTACGCTGTTTAGCTTTACATAAAAATACAATTATTACATGGGTTTTATTACTAACTCATTTATTTTTAGGTAAGTCATTAATTAAGTTTTTAAGTTGTTATATGTCACCGTTATAACGTCTAAAACAGTTGTACGAGCCAAGGCATGTAAATGAGCAAAATGTACAAATTTAGCACATTTAGGTTTTCTTAATTTTATAAACGCGGCGATTTCCTAACGTCGGAGCAACGCCCCGAGCCAAACACTCTCTTCAGCATTACAATACGTAGAAATCATTTAACTAATTAGCATTATTGTATGTATGTTATATATTTATTCACAAAAAGTTACACCTTCATTCAAACCATGCCCCGCAAAACTGCTTACGCAGTTTGACTGCAGGCAACTCGCCTTATATAAACATAACTTCTAAATCACTAAATTAAGTCACACTAATACAATTAATTTACGTAATGGCTACAACATATTTAACAAATGTTTTTTTTTATAAACCTTTAAATATATCAAGTTAAGGCTCACGTCTTATGTCCTCGGGTAAACTATTGAGCAAGTTCTTCAACGTTCTATCTCCATAATAATTTTGCATCATGGGTATTATAAATTATTTTATTATACATGGGTATAGTAAAAATAGTATCCTCAATTATTAAAAGCATCCCGTTGACCCAGGAAACGTAGCAGTTGTCTTTATTTACCTTTAATTTTTACCCAATTTAAATTCGTGGAATTATTACATTTGTTCACTACTCTACTCTGTGGCAAACGTTAGCACGCGCACACAGACGGCGCGTGCCTAGCACAAATGTATGGAGCCCTCGACATAACCTGATAAGAAATCACGCCGAATTGTATTGATTATATTATCAACTATATAAATAAAAATCGTAAAAGAAAAGAGAAACGGATACATTTATGGGTTTCAAGTTTATATTATGTTGCATTCCGTGGTACATGTTGCAATTTTACAACATTTTGAAGTGAAACTTTAGGCGCACGAGAGTAATTTTTTTATATCAACGTCACGAAGCTGTGCAGCGTTTTTGTCGAAGAAAAGGGAGAGAGCGATTGAGACCGATTGAGAGAGTGTGAGAAGGGTGAATTGTAAATTAAAATGCCACGTGTTTTTATTATAGAAGAAATAAATTCAAAAAATTAAATTTATTATTTGTATAAATTTTCCCTCCCTCTAAGTCTCGGAAATCTAAAGTTTTAGATTTGTATAAATATAAACAAGACTTAAAAATTAGTTTGGCAAAGTTTCACTTCTGACATGTGTACTTTATACGCACGCACTTTTTTATTTTGTTTATTTATCACAATAGATTTGTAAGGAGAAGGGGTTAACACTTAACATTAATTATGCAATTTACGGTAATTAACCAATTTGGGTGACCGAGAGATTATCAAATAATTGAGGTCATGCGCAGACCTCTCACCTCAGTCTAAATGTCTTGTCACCTTATTGACTGTTGATTAATCTTATTTTTATAAAGAATTCGTCACCACAAAACCTATACATGATATAAGAACAGATGTAGTTGTGTAAAATAAAACTATATAAAAGTGTTACTACAGAGTATTTTTTTTTTATTATTGAGAAAAAGCTTGCCAGCGCTCGGCACACTGACACATTGGTAAAAACAAACATAAAATACAAATATTTTATGTGACAAGCACTTAAAGGCAAACATGACATACATATAGAGATCATAACCTGTATTAAACAAAACAAACATTACAAAAAAAAAAATTACTTATCAAAGAAAAAATTCAAATAACAAAAAACTAAACATAAGTCTTCAACGTTATTTATTTAAACATTGTCTATGGTAAATCGCAAAGGGTCATATGTCATACACACCTGCGTTATAAGCACGATGTTCACCAACGCTTTAATTTATCCTATGCACTAAGTAACTTAACAAAATCAGCTGGTTGTTAATCTAGTTAGATAGGTTTATATTTGCTATTAATTTTCTTGTATTTTGGAAAAGAAATCAACTTTGACGTAACTCACACACTGCTGGTATGTAATTTTTTTTTAAAGAATAATGTATAATCTATAGTTCAGTATTTGTAAATATATGAGCACCATGTATCTACGTAATAATTTAGTTAGCTGGTTCATTGTTTTTATTACAGCATTACGCCTATTTTATTTTACTTACTAGTTTTTTTTATTCTAGCCTTCACATATAATTATTATTATGAAATCAATGTATACGGAATATAGTAAAAATTATTTTAAAAGATTAAGTACTTTCGTTTTTAAAGAGTTTCTTGGCCATTCTTGTCCATATGAGGAAGGTTTTCTCCATATGAAGAGATTTTGAAAGGGGCAACTAGAGTCAATTTTTTTAACTTGTAATTTTGACTTTCAAAAGTGCCTTTTGTTTTTAAAGACAATTCACACCAATAATTGACCTAGTCCCATGCTAAGCTGGTGAAGCTTGTGTTATGGGTACTAGGCAACGGCTATACATACATATTATAGATAGATAGACATATAAATAAATATTAAACACCCAAGACCTAAGCACAACACCAAATGCTCATCACATCGATGTTAATAAAATATATATATAGATAAAACCCGGGACCCAAGGATTCGCAGTCAGGGGTACTAACCACTAGACCAATGAGTCGTTTTAATAGGCCCAATTAGAAGAAATGGTTTAACATTAAGTCATATAACTTTTTTTCTATTTAAAATTGGGCAAACGGGCTGTAAGTTCACCTGATGTTAAGTGTGCCGCCCATACACACTCACTTTACCAGAAGTCACGCAAGTGCGTTGCCGGCCTTTTAAGATTTGGTACGCTCTTTTCTTGAAGGAATACGCTCTATTGGTACGCTCTTTAATTATCTCCAGCTACGATCTCTAGTTTATATTTAAAGATATTTTTCCTAACCTTCTATTTAGCAGTGACAATATTATATGATGTAACGATATGGATCTGTAATATAAATAAAAAAAGTAATATAAAATAACCTTAGATCAAAGTATAAATATCGAAAACCGTATCCAAATGAATTCGTCAGTTCTGAAGAACCTTCGAAACTAGAATCTCTTTTTTATGTTAAAAATCTGTTAACATAGGATTAAGTTACTAAACGTGAAAGATAAATGAGGAGCCGAAGAAATTAAACACCCACGTTGATCGATGGGTTCTCTTCATTTTTGTACTCAGTTCATTATTAATCACGGAGTCGGTAATCTTGTGAAATTTATTACCTCTAAGCGAATCTGCCTTTAAATTTATCAACGAAATGTGTGGGCTAAAACATGTCTACTAGATGTGTCTTGTAATTTTTAATGATACAAATAGTTTGTAGCGACATCTTCAATCTGCGTTTCAAATCACTGCGATGACGTCATACATCGCGCTAAAGAAGTTATTACGACCGCTAAGTAAAATATATAAAAAGTAAATCTAATATATAAAATTCACGTGTCACGGTGTTTATAATTAAACTCCTCCGAAATGGCCAGACCGATTTTCGTGAACGTTTGCCGGGTCAGCTAGTATTATATATAATAAGAAATCAGTTATTTATTTATTACATATAAAGTCCACCTTGCCATGCCTAGACGTGATATTTTCAACATTAGTTGGAAAATCATAAATTTACCACAAATGGTCTGTAAAACAGTACTTTATTAATTATTCAATAATAATTAAAAAATGTATCGTTTACTAGAACTATTAAATTAATGTACCACTTGAATGAACCACTATCTAGGGTAGACTGCAGGGGGCGAGGACGATCCAAATCGTGCAGTTTGGCACCTGGGGATGTCAACGAAGGGTAAAACTCCAGCGTGCTTCTAGGCGAGCGTTGTTTGAAAGGGGCTAACAGAATCAGGTTGTGTAGTTCCATGGTGCAAACTCCTGAGTAAAATCTATAGAACAGCGATGGTGTAGACTTAAGAGTTCAATGAGTGAATCGTCATATATTATTCGCTTAGATGCTCTCAGTAGCATCCAAAGATGACATTTGACAGCACCGGCCCAGAGATGACTGCAGTACACACGAACCAGCTTGATCGAGATTAAGAAGCCGTTCCAAAGTGAAGAACTGTCAAATAATACTTCCTTAACTGAGGCTATGGTTCCAACATAAAAATATACTTTACATTTTGAGAAAGGTTTTAAAAATAACTAAAAAAAATCTGCTTAAACAAATATTCATTTCCAGTATCTATACATCACTAACATGATAGAGATGACCGAACACGGACAATTAGCCTACGCATATTAATTACGCGGAGGTACAAAATAATGTCCGGCTTTCTAATTTAATTTAGAGCATAGGCTTTGCGACAGCGGAAGACTGATAGTTGTAGATAATATCTCGCGATGTATTATTGCACACTTACCGACTGTTACCGACATTTATGAAGATAACTTTATTACTAGCTGTGCAAACTTCTTTTCGCCTTAATATGTTTTTATTTGAGATATGTTGGCCTAGTGGCTTCAGCGTGTGACTCACTTCCCTGAGGTCGTAGGTTCGATCCCCGGCTGTGCACCTGTTTCGTGTGAAGGAAAACAGCGCACGGAAATCCTTAGAATGAATGCCTTAGACCCAAAAAGTCGACGGCGTGATTGACAAATGATCATGAAACAGATACAGAAATCTGAGGCCCAGACCTAGAAAGATTGAACCTCCATTGATTTATTTACTTTTTATGTTTTTATTTAACCTACCTTTTTAGTAGCTACATACCAGCATATGAAACATTTTGCTATGCTAATCCACAGATTTGCTTTTCCGGAATAAAAAAATATTGAAATGCTCATTTTCTTTTTAACTATTTTTCTGACTAAGCCTACCTAATTAAAAGTTATAGTAAGTTTACCTTACGTTACTTAGAGTTCAAGGAATAAATAAAATAATACTAGAAATGGACCGAGTTCGAATTGCTCTTAGCAACATTTTATTCGTCTCATCTAAGTTAAAAAAAAGGAATTCATCCGATATACGTAGGTACTTGGATCGAAAGATCTAAGCAAGTGAAGCTTTTTTACCATGTAATTAAAAGATTAGCGCTATAGTAAATTGGGTTTCGTTAGTTGTTAGTTCGGTTTGGGTGTCTACGGAGTGCCTATGACAGCCAATTAATCATTGATTTTACAGAGTATAGTGGCAGGTCCCAGGACTCGATAGAAAGTGCATTATATAATTATTGCATTCCAGCAACAAATGATTCTATCAGATATATGTCAAAACCCATTTATTCTACTAAATTTCCTCCCCATTCCTTCTCTATTACTCACAAATCTTCTGCTAAATGGTTATCTATCTATTTGTTGCCATTGCCGGACGTTTTCTTACGTCCACCTACCTACACTTTTTATTGAAATTCATTTGTATACCTTTCTTAACCTACGTATAGTAATAATAATAATAATTTAAAATTAATAACTAGAAAATTAAAACAAATTTTAAAATCTGGTCTTTAGCTTTAACGCTGGCAGCATTTCTTCGCTGTTTTGCGATACTTATTCGTTGTGTGAGGAAAGCACCAGCTCTGGGGTCACCGGTACTATCTACCAGGTGCCAACTTAAATCTCTAATTAGCTTTAAAGTTAGAGGAAAGACTTATATCTTATCTTTGAGCCTCTTTTTATATAATATAGAATGAATATTTACTTGTATCAATTTCTATGAAACATAAAGTATTGGAATTATGTGCGCTCCATAAAGGCTTGGTCGCATCCGATATGGTTTGCGAGATAGCCTTTCGGCAAAAGGGCTCTATCTGATATCTATGTTCTTGAATGGAAAAATTATATCAGATGTAATATTATGAATAATCTAATACTTATTTTTCCCGATTTCCATTATGTTAGTAAATTTACGTTACATAGAGTGAGAGTTATTTGTTTCATCTATAGAGGAGTCTTTAATTTATTACATTCCTGCTCTGAATAGCAGAATAACTGAAATGTTGGGAGATTTGCGTCCCAAATATTATAAAATATTGAAATACGAGAAACGTAAACAAAATTGTAAACAAATGACAACGAATCGATTAGTTATACACATTACATACAAATATTGCTACGCCATGGCAATCACATAAAAATAGTGGTGGAACCCGCAGCCCACTGAAGTACCTATCTCCGAACCAATTCAACTTAAAGTCCTTCGAGAAAAGAGCGTACCAATCCTTAATAGGCCAGCAGCGCACTTGCGAGCCGTCTGGCATTTAGACGGTGTTATTTTTAAGAAATAAATTGCCAAAATGTATACTTTAATAATGAATAAACACTTTTTGATACCCGACTTACTTTTTTTTAAATCGTTCAACTAAATATGAACTTCCTTTTGAGACACCCTGTATAATAGAGAACCACGGAGGCGGTAAACTTTTTAGTATATTGTAAATAGATTTTAACTAAGCCATTTAAAATTCACATCGTGTCTCGCAATGAGGTTGATCAATCCTCAGAATCTACATTTTGCCTCCATTAGCGCACCTGATGTTATAAATCTGTCAACAGACACGAGCTGAACGAAATCCTACGTTTGTTAAATATCCATTATTTTAACTAGATTCTGTTTGTTTAGTTAATTATACAAATCGCTTTAACTTGCAATAAATCTTACTTGACACTTAAAAATTGCAAGGCTCGTAAACAAATGATTTTTAGCGAAAAAGTAATGTTTATTGGAAAAAGTCTGTTACAGTGAACTTGTACGAGGCTAATATTATGTGTGTTAGCTGTAAGATTACTAATAAATAAAAAGTAGTTTTTATTGATTTATCTTTTCTCAAAACTACTTACTACATTTGAAGGCTGGGTCCACCGTACATATGTTACTTTTAATACTTGGGATGCGTAATTCTTACCTTGGTTAAAAAAAGTTAATTACTAAATTATGAAATCAGTTTACTGTAAAATTTAATTTACCAAATTGAGAGTACTCATTGCTTTATTATAGACAAATTTATCCCATCTTTGTCTCAAGAATATAAATTATTTTGTAATTCATTTGTGTACAAGCTATTTCATAACATACAATTGTACAAGCTATTAGTTAAAGCGAGTGCTCCCAGTGCAGGATACAATGAATTTAAGTCAGCACTGCACAAAGAACAGTGAAGGATTTATCAAAGCCGGGAGCTGAGATGTTTCCGCGTTATTTATAAGCCCTTAGGGCTGTCGCTAAAAATTAAAAAGTACACAAAAGTTTCATTAGAAGACTCAAGAAAAATCAAACGTAGAAACATTTAGAATGAATTTACGATCGTTTTAAATGAGAGTTTTTATATAAGTGGTTGTTTTTTTATACGAGCTGTAGCCCTGTTGAGATGCGCGCCGCGGGAGATCAGGCAACATCGCTATGCCCACGCGCCGACAGCTTGCATGCTATTTATTTACACATTTCAGACCATTTTAGAGATATATTGCTTGGTTTACTGTCTATTGCATATTAATCTAGGCTTTGAATACAGCTTACATACTGGAGATAAGTGAAACTGGAAGGAAATTTTTAAACAATAACTTTTGGAAGCAAAAATGCTAGGAATAATCTAAGTGATTGGTTACAAAGAGTTTCAAGTCAACAACTTGTCGACTTTCAATAATTTGAATTGAATTTTAAGTTATTTTAGGTAACAGAAATCAAACTAAGTAATCGTTTTACACTTAGCCCATGTGAGTTGACTGAACCATCCGAGTTTTATCAACAATAAGTGATATTAAAATAAATTTAGGGGGGGGGGGACCTGTGTATAGGGTATTATTGGAATTGGATCATATTTGAGCATCTGTTAAGGTCAAACGTATTTGCTAAATTTCGTAGGTGCTATTTTCGAGTCGTAGGCATTTTTTGGGTAAAAAAGGCAGTAATCGCAGCCTATGGTGGGTGCGTTGCCGGCCTTTGAGGAACTCTATTGTTAAACATGTGTTAGTCCACAAAGTTTTCGAAAACTAAAACAGTAAGAGACTTTGGACCGTGGAGTTCTGGAAGATAGTACCGGTGACCCCAGAGCTGGTGCTTTCCACGCTCTACGATGAAGTATCGCAAGACAGTGTTGAAATGCCAACATTAAAGGCACTGCCACAGGGTCCAAACTTTTTAATTTAGTTTTAATTTTCTATTTATACATTTTTCTATTATTATTATTATGTAGGTTAAGAATTGTTAACAGCAAGATAATTTTAAGTCACAATATTCATTATAATCGGTTATAGTACATACTCTTAGGTCTAGACATCTGCAGACGTTTATGTACACTTACTTCATTCAGAACTGGTGTCGAAGTCAGTTTGCATATTACATTATTATCGTATGCAATTTGGTGCAAAGAATACCTCTTCAGAAACCGTGAAACATATGATTTTATTGTTATATAATAAGTAACAATGTATTACAATGTAGTACCGAAACGTGACCAATATGGAGCCAATATAATGGGCTAAGTACCTCGCATGTACTTAAATATGGTATTGTTAGTTGGTTATCACCATGTATGGTTGGAGAATGTGACAGATGTTTACAAAGGTAAAACAGTAATTGCTCCGTTTGGTGATAACCTGTAACGAGCAATATATTTGTTACTAACGATATATGACCCGTTGGACGAGATATATTGGTGTTTCGGGTTTAGCGATAGAGTTTGTATAGTTTAAACTTAATTGAGAAGTGTCTAGCAAGGCCTGCGTGCGACTCTCATCCCTGAGGTCGTAGGTTCGATCCCCGGCTCTGCACCAATGTATTTTATTTATATTTTATTAAACTGAAACGGTGAAGGAAAACATCGCGAGGAAACCGACTTGTCTTAGACCCAAAAAAATTGATGGCGTGTGTCAGGCACAGGATTTTACCTACTGGCCTATTTTAACAAATGATCATGAAACAGATACAGTTTTCTGAGGTTGTACCGCGACTGATTTATTTTTATATAGTAATTCAGGCTAATGGGTTAAGAAGCCTTATAATATGTCATGATAGCAGACCACCTTCTATAGAACGCGGAAAAAGCGTTCCGCGGAAATATTATTTTTTAGCCAAATTATCTATTCTTTTTTTTTTTGACAATTCACACCAATTGACCTAGTCCCATGCTAAGCTGGTGAATCTTGTGTTATGGGTACTAGGCAACGGATATACATACATATTATAGATAGATAGACTTATAAATACATATTTAAACGCCCAAGACCTAAGCACAACACCAAATGCTCATCACATGGATGTTCGTCTCAGCCGGGGATCGAACCCGGGATTCGCAGTCAGGGGTACTAACCACTAGACCAAAGAGTCGTCAATTTGCGAGGAACCTTTACCTCAACCTTGCGTAGTTTACTTAAATATATTACTTATTATATTTGCTAATACCTAATTAGTCTTCTTTATGCTAAACAAAAGATTTATTGTCTTTATGGTAGGGGAGCCCACGATGCTAAATGGGGATTTACTCGAGCGTCGTAGAGACCTATTGGGATGCAAAGCTTAGATAATAAGAAGAAAAAAATGTTATATACCTTTTCATCGGTGGGGGAAGCGGCTATAGATTGTTAAATATGTAAAAAAAAAACTGTTGCACGGACATCCTCGAGCGCGTCAGATATTGATAGCATCAATGCCCTACGTATTTTTAATAATGTACGTATGTTAATCTGATCGTTTGCATGATGCGTTGCACGATGGTTGTATTTAAGGGTTGAAAATGAAAAAAAAATAAAAATTATCGAGCGCGTCAGATTTTCTAAGGGAGTGTTAAGTGCACCAAAAAAAAGCTCTCATTCACTAATCTGACGATTTCGATGGGACGCAAACCCACGGCCATTTTCATAATTTGCAAAAAAAAATCGCAATTTTGAAATACTCAAGCGCGTCAGATTAAGATATATATGGTTCATCTTTATGTTCTAAACGTACTGTCTTATAATCTGACGATTATCTAGAGGGATTCGCCTGATCTGACAAAAAAAATTTAGAAAAACGGTTCACCTAAAGGGCCATCCCTGCAGCTTCCCGCTAAATCCATTCCTGGGCGCTTAAAATTGATATTTTGAGCTCGCTGAGTTCAAAGAAATAACATTTCTATGCATTTGAGCTCTCCCAGCTCGAAAGTCTGATAGAAGTTTCATAGAACACTATTTTTGGAATTTTCAAACCGCAATAACTTTTGAATGGATCAAGCAATTTTCACGCGGCGGCATTCGACGCAGTTTTATCATTCTCATAAGTAATTTTGCAATTTTAATTGATCGAACCACAAATTTCGGAGTAATCCCGAAAAAACACTTTTTCGGGTTTCTTTCGTTCACGATATCTCTCGAACGGATCAACCGCTTTTGACCAGCTTGGTGGCGATCGACGTGGTTTTTCAAGCTCAAAGGCCAATTAGTTTTTGAAGTTGATCGATAAAGAAACCACTTAAAAAAAAATTTTTTCTTATTTTTGTAAGATTTTTCAAAATTTCTCAAAATCTATCGGTCCGAATCGGTTCAAATTCACAGGAAATGTAATTTTGAGGGAAATATTTAGAACGCCGTTTAGTAGATTCCGATCGGTTTAAGGAAATTTAGGCATCACGCAGCTGCACGCATTTAACTTTATCGACGAATTTTTGTTATTTCGGCTTGCGGTAATCGTCAGATTATATATTTTTCATTATTCTTGAATTATTTCCTTCAAAATTAAAAAAATTTAGCTACGCTCGAGAATGTCGAGATGACGTTTTTTTTTTACAACTTTGTTGCCCTCCCCTTTTTTTCCGTCACTCTCAAATTGTCAGATTAGTGGAATATACACTTTTTAGGATGTAATTAACTCACCCTACCTTAATCTGACGCGCTCGGGAATTTCTGATGGTCAATTTTTTTTTACTAATCTGATCCTGTCTCCTTCACGGGCGGCCTTATATATGGGCCTCATATTTTGTGGAGGTACTTAACCGGGTACAAGGTATCCCCCTATATATTAATCTGCCGCGCTTTAGTAAATCCCGAAATCCCCTCTTGGGCTCCCCTACCATTACTACAGAATCAACGATTACCACGGAGGCCAAGCGTTCAAATTAAATACAGAAAAAGTTTATAACATCTATCATACTATATCTTATCTACTCCATGCCACCTGTCATCAATAATAATATATTGGTTTTACAAAGATACGCCCCGAAGCAGTATTCCAAATCAAATAAGACATCTCAATATAACAATGCCTCCAGGAATAGAAATCAAATATAGAGGATTTATTTTATTACCTTCTATATGTGTAATTATATCAATATAAATTTTCTCTTTATTACCTTAATGTGGACTTGCCTATTTAACAATTAGTTATGACTACACCTATAATTTTAATGTTGTTATTTTATATAACATTTTAAGACTTTAAGTACAGCCTTGCTATTCTGTAACTCACTTTCCGAACTCGAATATGGAGGGAGCTTGTAGTTTATTGTTTATCAGAATGCCAAAATCATAAAATGACTGATTTGAGCGCGACCGCCGCTGCGAAAACCGCTGTGTGAGTTCGAAAAGTGAGTTACAGAATCGCAAGACAGGAAAGGCTGTACCGTTTTTACACAAGCTTAGCTCTTTATTTTCTTATAATCACGTATATTTGTATTTTAAATTTGGAAGTAGAAATTCAAAAATAACAGGCTTTAAAGCAAATTTACGGCTGTCAAGAAAACATTCAGCTGTAGGCTAAGTCCGGCCAGAGGTTCTGCAGTGCATCATATTTTGGCGGGAACGTACAGAAGAAACACAATTATTTCGAAAATAATGAATTGTATCTCTAACTGCCTTCTGAATTGTTGAATATTATTTACTTATTAACACTTCGTTGCATTACAATATAATCATTGAACATAATTAAATGAAAAGGAGGGCTGGCGGCCATATCGCTTTCGAGCGATCTCTTCCAGGCAACCACTGTGAGAAAAAATGTATTAAATTAGATAAGGTAGGCAAGAAGTGCAAAAATACTTATTACATATAGTTATTAAGACAAAAAATAAACCGGAACAAAAAAACAAACTGATGTAAAAAAATAAATCAGTGGCGCTACAACCTCTTTAGGTCTTGGCCTCAGATTTCTGAATCTGTTTCATGATCATTTTTAAATCTAATAGGCAAGTAGGTGATCAGCCTCCTGTGCCAGGCACACGCCTTCGACTTTTTGGGTCTAAGACATTTCTGTTTTCTTACGATGTTTTCCTTCACCGTTCGTGCAAATGTTAAATGCGCACATAGAAATAAAGTTCATTATGCACAGCCGGGGATCGAACCTACGACCTCAGGTATGAGAGTTACACGCTGAAGCCACTAGGCCAACACTGCTTATAAAAGAATACATGAAAAATAAAAAGTGCACATGAATCACTATAGTTTACGAATACCAACACAACTCACATACTAAGGCTACCATCTTAAATTATGTTATCGCAAAATAAAACAGTCTAAGAATAGATGAATAAATTACCAACCACTTTTTGATTTAAATTCGTTAAGACTTTGTCTAAACATCTGAATTGCCTACTAAACGTTATTAGCTTGCTAAATAAGTCCACTTGGTCCTCTATTGAGATGTTAAGTTAGCCTGACAGCCGTATACTTCTCCAACACACCTAAAGGGGCAGCTGAGGTATGTAAGCACATTGAATAGAATGTTAGTGATGTTCAGTGCAGACAAAGGCCGGCCCACAGACGTAGGGACAGGTTAATATATTACGGTGGAGATAGTATCGTGCGAGTGCTTTGAGACTGCCCAGTGATTTTTATTGTGTATATGTAAATGTTTTCAGTACAAATATTAAAATTACAATTTAAAAAAGGTTTAACATCGGCGAAATATAAAATAAACATATTTAGTCTTCCATAATGCCATAATTCAAATTTGATTGTAGTAAATTAAATGTTATTTAATAAAGTTTACCACGTCATAAACTTGCTAAATCTACGGTATATCTCATTGTATTTAAAATGTATGACAATTGAGGTTAACATAAATTTTACAAAAAAAATAAAATAAATACAATTTAAAATAAAAATACCGGAAATTTTTGTTAAGCACAAAAAAAATTACCAGCAAAACAGCGGATTAGGTTCGAGATAGGCACTTAACAATGAAACCGATCAGCCCACTACCGAATATGTCCAGCTCCGGGTAATTACTGTTTAATGTTAAAATCTATTCTTAATCTTATTTATACTTAAAACGAATCAATAAATGATAAGCGATAGTTATAACTTATAACTAATATTTGAAGTAATTGCATATTAAAAATTAAAATAAATCGTTTTTGTTAATTCCACTGGCTTTCGACCCAAACTGTGGCTAGGCCTGCTAAGCTTCTTAAGAAACCTTTTTAATCTAATATATACAACTCTCGTGTCACGTTTTGTAATTAAACTCCTCCGAAATGACTCGACCTATTTTCGTGAAATTTGGTGTGCATATCGGTTGCAAATTTTTTGTTTTTATTTTTTTATGATACATCATACAAACAACCCTTAATTTTCACCCCTCTACGATCAACCTCAATTTTTATTTGTTAATTTAAAAACTTTTGACTTGAACTCTAAAGTTTTATAGAGAAAAATTCACAGGAAAACCTAAAAAGTTTTCATTCCGGAAAATCGCACAGTCTCTGGGGTAGCATAGCAAAATGTTCCATGTAGGTATGTACTAAAAAGGTAGCCTAAGGTTTCTCCTTAAAATCACATAAGGAGAAACGAATTCGATTAATTTTGTTTGTACCTACTAATACTGTATATTTGATTGTTACTACAAATAAACAATATATTTTCTTAATTCTTTAACAAATATACAGAAATAAGGCATAAATTGCGTTTCGTGACGGACAATTACAAAAAGAGTCAGAAATGTGTTAACAAGTGTTAAAACGTGAGAACAATATGACACTACTCAACACCATTTATTAAAACATTTCTTTTATGGAAGTCGCGTTACGTGGGAAACTGTCGTCGACATGATTTATTTATAAAATTGTGTCGATATCCTTTATGTCATAATCTCAATACTTGAATACATACATACAAAATATACAGACTGAAATAATGAGTCATTTCTCATCAAAGAGGTAGGGTAAGTCTAAGCGATTGTGCGTTCTAACTCCGAAACGTCAGTAATTACTTGCCGTTGAAAATAAATTAAGACACATTGGTATGTCTAGTCTAATTTTAGTCGCAGCTATAAAAATTAATCTATTAACTTAACAAAAATCCCACGAAATCTAGTTTTTAATCCGCCCAAAAAAATTATCTAATTCTTAACAATTATTCTTATTTTTAACTTTTTATTTTATTTTATTTACTTCACACCACATTACACAAGACTTCATTACTTACACTGCTAACTTTTACTAATATTATTTTCTATTAAGTTTTATTTTTTTCTAATTCTTTTTTTTTTGCGACTGAGGCGCAAACTAGCTGATGTGGTCTCTGGCAGAATGACCAGCGCTGGAATATTCTGCTCCTCAGCATATTGCTGAGCCAGGGCCAATTACAGCCACAGCACACACGCATTACATACTTGAAACGAACCGAATTGGAAAAGGGATTTTTTTTTAATTTTAATTTTTATTGTTTTGGATATCTCTCATTTTCTTTGATTATTGTTATTTTGTGTGTTTATGAGTGTGAGTTTTTGTTTGTATTAAATGATATGTGTATGTCTAAAATCGCGAAGTGCCCGGCAATTTCCATACCTTTCTCTTCTACCTCTGTTCCTCTATCATCCTTCTAAAGATAAATTATGAACGAAATATAAATTAATAAGCAACCATAAATGTTTGTTACAAACACTTTAATTAAAGTCCTGATAAAAGTTATACGTAACGTAATCTATATTGAAGTTAAATTACTATGAGTTTAATCGGTTGTACAAAAAGCGGTGGCGATACAACCTTTTTAGGTGAGCTTTCTGTATCTATTTGATAACATTTTGTCAATCTAATAGGCAAGTAGGTGATCAGCCTGTACCTGACACACGCCGTCGACTGTTAGAGTCTAAGGCAAGCCGGTTTCCTCACGATGTTTTCCATCATCGTTCGAGCGAATGTTAAATGCATAGAAAAAAATCCATTAGTGCACAGCTGGGGATCGAACCTACGACCTCAGGGATGAGAGTCACCCGCTGAGGTAACTAGGCCAATGAAGAAGGTTCATAGAAAAGGGTAAAAAAGTTACTCCCTGTTTGTTACACACTTTTTAATATTCCTCATCTAGAATCTAAGTAAAAATTCTTTCAATGTTATAATAAATCAAACGACAAATGTATTTTCTTTAGATCTTGCCGCTTAGTATCAATAACTTGTTGTTATTTATTATATCTTTATGAATGCAGGAAATAACTATTCCGTATTGACTAGCTATGCTATAGTTGATTATCGCAAACAAGACCAAAAAGTATTTCACAAAGAGGATTGTCTTTAAGTACCAGAGTCACAGACTTTAGTGGTTAAGCGGGCGAGTCATAACTAAGAACCCCGGCGGGTTAACGGATTTTTCTTTCTACGCAATTAGCACTTGTTTATACGTTGTAGGGAAAAATTGTGAACATACTGGAAACTCAATATAATTCTTAAAATAATGTATGATCGACTCAATTTGTGCTAAAACATATTATACTTCAATGATTGAGATTGGTCCATTGGCCTGAACATGCTAAAAAAGTCGTCGGGTATATTAGAAATTAGATAATCAATTTTATAAAATAGAAAATTTATTAATTCTAATTATGGAAATCTCCTCCGGAGTTTTCGAACTGAGTTGAAAATCGAGTGCTTATTGGCGCAGAACTACCTACTTGTCTATGAAGACCTTTAATCATGAATAAATGATATCGGGGTGGCTAATTTAGAAGGATTAACTGGTTCCCTAATGATGACAACGCTGTTTTTTTTACAATAAATGTATTGCTTTGTATTATTATATTATAATACTCATTTGATAACCAGCATTGCACCCTTTTGATGAAAGTACTCTTTCTTCTCTTTCTGTCAAATTGTGTTTACGCTGAGATAAAAAAGGGACAGACAGCGCTTTAGCTAAAACAATACGATTTGTAATAGCTGCTTGTATAATAAGTATAAATAAGTATTATTTATATAAATGCGATCCCGAGAGAAAAGATTCAATGTAACGTAGTGTTATTTAAATTGCCTTAGATTATATTGTTCGTGAACAGTGAAAAAACTTGAGATACAAAAGGTTATGTATGCAGATTAGCATGTATTCGATGTTATTTCATTGATCGATTCTTGTTTTCGATTGTGACAGTTCAAGGTCTTTATTTTTGGCACAATATGTTGTTTCGTGTCAAACTATTCCAGACTTCATTGAGACGCGCTTAAGATGCTTCAAGTCTAAATTGGGCAAGACGAGCCAGTGCAGCGGACAAATACAAATCCATAGGTGCACAGGTTTGAATGCATGAACTCATGGTTGACTACCCACTAGGCCAACAGTGCTCTGTTTGTAATCAAATGCCTCCAAAAAAGCTTTACCGACTATTTTTTTTTCACAGGGCGCAAACGGACAGGCTCGTCTGATCTTAAGTGATTTAGATAGAGAAACTAAGTCTAATGCAATACCTACACTGATATTATTCAAATTCAGAGATCACATCCGCCCACATAATCAGTCCGCACCGAAAGCCTCCTTTGTGCAATTTTATAACTATTGTTAGTGTTAATCGATAGCATATAAGGTTGACAATTGCTTAAATGTCAATTTAAGTTTCTTGTTGAGTATTAAGATGAGTATAGACTGCTTTTTGTTACAATTTATAGTTAAATAAATGTCAGTTAAAGTAGAAAATTATTTAAGATGACCAATCAAATCAAATTAAAAAAGTTTAAATTTGTTTCAATATTGGTTTCGATAAATTGATTTCAGTTCATAAAATTAATTTCATTAACAATTTGTATGAGATACTTTTTTTTTGTCAGGCTTTAGGTCAAGTCATACAGTGTTATATATTTCGCAGATAAGAAAGAATATAAAATAAAGATAAATTGTAAGAAATGTTACCATAGTGCGTGAAACCTAAGAAACCCTGACATAAAAAGTAGACATCATTTTTGCATCCTCTTAAACGTTGTCTGTGGTTATACGATTAGGGCATCTTTTATAAAAGAATTCAAAAAACACATTTATCGCCCTTTGATTGCAACCTCTTTAGGTCTGGGCTTCAGGTTTCTGTATCTGTTTCATGATTGTTTGTCAATATAATTGGCAAGTAGGTGATCAGCCTCCTGTGCTAGACACACACCGTCGACTTTTTGGGTCTAAGGCAAGCCGGTTTCTCGATGTTTTCCTTCACCGTTTGAGCGAATATTAAAATCGCCCTATGATAGCCAAATATTCTAATGTACACGCACCCTTACTCGTTTTGCATACAAAGAGTTATAAATATTTTGTATGGATTACAGCTAGACAGTTTTGAAATGCAAAGGATGACACGTGATGACGCCGGTACATACAACTGTGTTTTATGAGTGGAAAATGTAAATATATGCAAAGTCATCTAGTTATGAATTGTTTGAGCACAATGTAGAATTGTTATTTTATGCAATCTTACCTTCATTTGGTGCCTCTCATCACTGGAGGTTGGTCTCGTGAAGCGTGTCTTGTCCTTAGCCAGATGCAGCAACTCTTCCGCAGTTGCAACACCTGTCTCTAACGTTACAAAGCTTGATTGAGCCTTCTACCATCACGCCGTTTACCCTGGATTTTACCCATTATAATTACTTGATTGGCCATGGTGTAACACGTGTCCCGCAACATCACAATGTTTGATATCGATTTCTAATCTGTTTACTAATGAGGAAATAATCGATTCGATTAATTTACCGAGAATGTCACATCACTTATAACCAATAGAAAACTAGAATGTCACATCTCTTATAACCAATAGAAAATTAGGAAATGGCAGTTTCACAATTTGACGGTTTCACTTCGATAGATTACAATCTACCGAATAATAATACGTTAAATTGTAAGCAGTACGCTGAGGTTCACAATCTTTCGACAGTTTATAATCTCGCGAGATAGATTTCAATCTAACGGTTTTTACAATTTTACGTTAACATAATATATATTATATAGAAAGATTATTTGTGCACAGCTGTGATTCGAAGGCGTGATCTCTGGGTTGTGAGACGCTCGCTCAAAGCCCACTGCACATTGTGGTCCTTGTGATACCACCGCCGATAGATACTAACATTACCGGAGCGCTCGCAAGTGCGTTGCCGGGCTTAAATTTATAACACGTTATTACGCAAGAGAAAATCCCGATATTTGAAACTGTAACACCTGGTAATCAATGCACTTCGATATCTGGAACGAAATAAAATACGCCAACGGGTGGAGCAGTTGTTTGCTTTGACAGGTGATAAAGAAAGCTAAAATAGAGCTCGTGTTCCGGCTTTATACCGAGCAAAAACATTCTTGTTGAACGAAAGTGAAAAACTTTGTGTATATATAGCGAATAGTGAGGTGTATTTATTTTTAAACACACTGTTTGTTACTATTTTTAACATAGACCAAAAATCATAGACAAATGTTACAGGTGTAAATTATAAACAAATCTAACAAACCTTAAATAATATCTTAATAGCGTGATAATGTGTTTGATTTACGTTAATATAATGAAAATGAAATTTATATTACCATACCACTCAAATTATCGACAAATAGGTATATTATGTGGACAATTATATTGATACATTCGCATTTATATTCCTCATAAAAATAAAAAAAATCAGTGGCGCTACAACCTCATTAGGTCTTGGCCTCAGATTTCTGAATCTGTTTCATGATCATTTTTAAATCTAATAGGCAAGTAGGTGATCAGCCTCCAGTGCCTGACACACGCTGTCGACTTTTTGTTCTCGACTCACGATGTTTTCCTTCTTCGTTCGAGCAAATGTTAAATGCGCACATAGAAAGAAAGTCTATTGGTGCACAGCCGGGGATCGAACCTACGACCTCAGGTATGAGAGTCGCACGCTGAAGCCACTAGGCCAACACGGCTCAACTTATATACTATATTCCTTATAGAAGTTTTTTTTCCACCACCGTTCCGCCACTCGTTTGTTTATGTTAAGCTTGTAGAATCTAAGTCTATCTATTAGTCTATTGTCTAATCCAGTTTTACCCTTTTCTTATACGTCAACCTATATAAATTGTATAGCAACGAGAGAACGCAATCCTATTGAATCGACCACTTAAGTAGATAAAGTAGCTATATTTATTATGTTCCTCGATGTTCTAGTTCTAAGGATGTTGGTTATATGTGTAATCCTTTATCGAAAAAGGTTTGCAGTTCCTTTAATAACAACATTTTTTACGAATACGTGAATTTTTATTGAGTCAATTAACATTTTTGACAGATTTATAATATTAGTGACGTAATGTATTCAAAAATGACAGATAGATAGAATCAGTCCGAATAATATATGTCCACGAAGCACTTTTCTACATAGACCATATGGTTTTTTTTACACGCTGTATATTAGCTTCACCTGTATGTATGTATGTAACCGACTCCTTCGGACTCGATTTTGACCCACTTTTAACGGACAGATTTAAAACTTTGCGCACCTGTCAAAGATCGATGATCGTATTGCATTGTCCAAAAAAAAAATTAAAAAAAATTAACTAAAAAATAAAAAATTTATAATAGTTTAAAAAAACTAGAACACACGCTTTTATTGATGTGCTTTAAAAGCGTGTGTTCTAGATTTTTTAAAGTATTATTTATTTTATTTTAGCTGTATTTGATTTGATTTAAAAAAAATATAAAATCTGTCATTCCATTTTTGAATACGACACCTAAATAGTGTGCAGTATTTCAAAAATGGAATGTATTTTACAGAAAATTAAGTTAACAGGTGTTTTACGATTTTTATATAATTTTCTCGATAAATACTTTCTGCAAATGTGAATCAATACTGACTCAGACATAGGTCCATGTCATACCTATCGCCATATTTCAATTTGACACATCATGTGAGCAATATGTGTTAGATTGTGTTGAACAATAATGAAATATTGATATATTACCGTATTCAGCGCGAATCAATCTCACGTTATAGATATGTAAAGTTTTATATGATTCATTCATAAGAGCAAGAAGTAATTGATAATAATTTTAAATGTTGTCTACTATATGAAGAGCAGAGTAGGCTTCAGCGTGCGACTCTCATCCCTGAGGTCGTAGGTTCGATCTCCAGCTGTGGACCAATGAACTTTCTTTTTGTGCACATTTAACATTCGCTCGAATGGTGATGGAAAACATCGCGAGGAAACCGGCTTGCCTTAGACCCAAAAAGTCGACAGCGTGTGTCAGGCACAGGAAACTGATCACCTACTTGCCTATTAGATTGACAAATGATCATAAAACAGATACAGAAATCTGAGGCCCAGGCCTAAAGGTTTTAGCGCTACTGATTTTTTTATATGCTATAGGTATACGAAAATCTTTGAATATCACGGACAAAATATTTTGTTAATTTTTTTTATACATTTTTATTAGGTATTATATCTTCTGTCTTCATTAATATTGCATTTAAAACGTGTTAATTCAAAATAAAATAAAATTGGTGCAAGTTAATTGGCTCGTTATTTTTATTTGTCGATATATAGCAGTTGATATATAACGATAATTATTGTTATATATCGTATCCATTATATTATTAAGAAACAGTTACATTTTATGAGGCTTTTATGGGGTTGGGGTTAAGTGATATAGTGTACTATATGTTAAAAAGTAATTGTATTATTATCAATTACGCTCCGATGTATTTATATAAGAGAAAAACTCATCGTAACTGGCAGAGTGGAGGGCACCTTGATGCCGATCCCCTACTCGCTGGGCCGATCAAGTAAAGGCCCTTACGGGTCTTACCATCACCGCAGAGGCTTGTCGAAGACAGGGGAGAGTGGAGGAAGTTGTGCCACTAACACGACCTTCAGAAATGAAGAGTGCGACTGAAAGAAAAAGAAGTATTTATATTGGACTCGCGTATGCGCTGAATTGACAGTTTTAATGTAGTAAAGCTAGTATACCAGGCTAAGATGTTCATTTGTCTATGTTACTGATATTTTTTTAGGACCCCTGCATAGTATACTATCAGGCATGCAATAAGGCAGATCTGTGGCGCAGAAAGTAGGCAGCAGGAGAGTGTCAAATATAGGGGATTCATAAAAAGGGACTTTATTTGCTTATATAGCTTTGCGACACACTCCGGGCCCTAGCGACAACTACCCCGGGAATATCCTCATGATATTTATGGGAGAGTTGGCGTTAACCCGCGTTTCCTCATTGATAATTATAAAGAACGACGTGTCAGCTACGAAGAGTTTATCATCATCTGTGATGTCTGCCTTTTCATAATTGTCTGAAATTGCCTCAATTGATAAAGGAACAGACTGACGTATACATAGGGGAAGTGAGATGGTCTATGCTCATCCCAGGATGTTGGAATATCGATGTCAGATCTAAGAAGCAGGTTTAAGTTTACATAAAAATTCTACTTAGGGTCCTTCAAGAAACGTACCAATTAAAAGGCCAGCAACGCACTCGCGAGCCCTCTGACATTGAGAGTGTCCATAGGCGCAGGTATCACTCAACATCAGGCGAGCCTCCTGCCCGTTTACGCCCTGTATAAAAAAAACATAAGAATAATTGTAACATTATGTAAATGTATAAAAATGTTTTTTTGAAGTTATGCTTCTTTTATACGCGTTATGAAAAATTGGTGAGAGTAAAATTTTACGATGCGCGCGCCCCGTGACAAAAAAATTATCAGTATGAAGTTTTTAAACCAGCCGGGCGTCGAGCGTGCGCGAGCGAGATGGGAATAAGACAATCTACAAGTAAAAAGAAATAGAATATCCGTGAAGTTAGCAGCTATGCCAAGAATTATGAATGACCATAATGACCTTTGTAGTACCTTATAATAAATAATAATAATTATTATTATTAATATTAATTAATAATTGAATAATATACTAAATATTAAATATTATTAAATTATTAAGGTTAAATATTTATTATTAATTATTTAATATTGAAAAAAAAATAAAGAAAGCCAAAGAAGTATAACTTCTTACGCGCGTACATAAGTACACGCACCCTTTTTTTTTCTCTGTGTTTAATGTAATTTACGTATTGAATGTGTTTTTTAACTCTTTAGTATATAAGGAATTTAAAATTAGAACTGTGGACTAGCCCTTCAGGATCCAAGGTTAAACCCCAGTGCTTTAGGTATTTTCTGTACTTTATTTATAATGTTTAAGCAATAATAAAAAATCACTTCTTAGATCTGTTAAATGTAATTTCACGAATTGGAAAAAATGAGGCTACGACGCATCGTAAAAACCTCATATATCACCATATGCAATCGAAGAAAAACTGCATTGCATTCATTTACCCAATTAGAATCGATTACATCGCTCCTTGTTAAGTGCGCGCGCGCATGTTGACATCTTCTAAATAATTCACATGTTTCCGGCACGCTCAGGGGAATGTTATGCCTTATGAGTAGCTTTGATGTACTGCTAAGGACTTGGCAGTATCATTAACAAGCTGTGTAATTGTGTAAAATGTTCTAATCAGTATGTGTTTTCCGATTACGGAATTTATTTCTTACAATAAAGTTCGAAAATAATGAATTTCATGAATTACAATCCAATACAATAGCTAATAAGTAATATAATATTAACTTAATTTTCTACAAAAGCTAGCTAGACTTCAATATGGGCTGATTTATGCGGTGATTAAATAGGCATGTCCTGAACAGATGTGCCCTCCAATAGGCCGCATCTCACTAATCATCAGGTGGAATTGTGGCCAAACGGCTGTTCAGGTCTAAATAAAAAAACTATGCTAATGTTCATTAACAGTCTTAGTTTAAAATGTTTTGACACTATGTTCATGTGGCCGAGATACCGCACTTATATATTAACTATACTAGTAACTCAAAAGGGTTAGTTATATTAGTAGAAGTTGGATAAATCTTATGATTTCGTCTTCTATTCTAATCAAAAAAATAACTAAATCAAATTCTCAAATGTATTTGAGAAGGTATTAGAAGTAAAACAAAGTATTTATAGAGCAGTGTTGGCCTAGTGGCTTCAGCGTACGACCCTCATCCCTGAGGTCATAGGTTCGATGTCTGAACCAATGAACTTTCTTGATATGTGCGTATTTAACATTTGCTCAAACGGCGACGGAAACATCGTGAGAAAACCGGCATGTCTTAGACCCAAAAAGTCGACGGCGTATGTCAGGCACAGGGGGTGATCACCTACTTGCCTATTAGATTGACAAATGATCATGAAACAGATTCAGGCATATCAGGCCTATCCTCAAGGATTAGGATCATTTAAATTATCGTCAAATTTATACAAAGCTATATTGATTAATTTACGTTTAACTAGAGTTTTAAATTCGAGAATTTCGCTTGGGGTTTGTTGTAATAATTAAAACATTTTCCATACAAGGAGTGGTTTATCTTCCGGATAGGTGATAAGTTGGAAGAGAGATCATGCGTGTCGTCAATGTATAGCCAGTGGAGTAACTATACCATCTGGGGCCCGTGGGAAATTCTTTTGATAGGACTTTTGACGATTTTTACTGATAGGGTATCAGAAAAATTCGTCACGTTGTACTCAGTATAATTTTAATAAACATCGAGATATTCATCGTACTCAATTACACGTTGTAAATGTCCCACTAATAGCCATAGGCCTCCTCTCTTAGGCGAGAGGGTCTGTAGCCCCCACGCTAGCCCAATGCATATTGGAAACTTCACATTCATCCATAGAACATAATATTTCTTGGGCATGGGCCCTCTTAGATCGGAGGCCCGTGGCATTTTGCCAGCCCTGACACCCTATTGTTACGTCACTGTTTACAGCTATATGCATGATTAAACAATATAAATCAAAGATTTAGGGTCTGTTTCACAATGTACGGATAAGTTCTAGATAAGTTCCAAATTAGCTTTCTATTACTTATTGGTAGGATAAACACTATTGTTGCGTTTCACGACTGTCAGATAGCGCAATTCGTCACATAAAGTCCATCACAAGTATGAGTCCGATGAATGTCAAATAGCACAATTTATCTTCCAATTAATTTATGTGTTGCATAGCTATTCGGTCCATACATTGTGAAACAGACCCTAAGTAATAAATAGCTAATTTGGAACTTATGTAGAACTTATCCGTACATTGCGAAACAGACCCTTAGAATATGGCATAGACATTTCGCGCTGTTACACTTACCTTGTTAAAATATTTCCTAATTCGAATAGTAGGCGATAACCAGCCAACGCAAAGTATTTTTAAAGGATATTACGTCGCATGGATGTAAGGTGACGCATCGAATCGATATACTTGGATGTTAATCATATGTAATTATCGGATCCGCAATTTGAAACGCAATTCGAGATAATTTAGGTTTTCCTCTTCATAAGCACAGATTCAGGTTGATGTCGCGGAAAATAAGGTTATATTACTTAATATAGTCAAGAGTATGCATCATCATAAATTACACCATTTGAAATAGTCTAGGAATCTTGATTTTAAATGTGTAGTTAGTAGATTTGACGGAACTTTGTAGTTAATGTCATAAAAATATCATACTGTTACTTTTAAATCAGAAATTAAAACAAGAGTCTCCTTTTAAATAATATTGTAACAGACCAATAAATACTTGGTAATTGTTACCAATGTATGTCCTAGCTACAGCTACGATATAGCATATATTTATTTATATATTTTCATTATTGGCAGTTGAACGGGCTTTTTATTATTATTATTAATCTATGTTCGCTTAACAATGCTTATAAGTAAACGTACGCACGTATAACTCCTTACTCCATTAAAAAACTAGTTCTAACTAGTTTTGAACTAGAAATTATTTTCTTCTTTTATATTAATATTAATCATATTCAAAACAATAAAAACCAGACTTTGACAAGAATAATGTTTTTGAATACCATTATACAGTACAAAACTACAATTTTTTTTCCGAAAAAAAAGGATTTCGACCGTTCAAACTTCTCTGATTCTAAGTCTCAACTCTGAGCCCCAAAAGTCACGCGTTTCTGGTATAAATAATTAATTATGCAGACAAACGAACCCTAGCCTCATACATAGTCTAGCACTACTCGACTTTTGACTTGTCAATACTCTTATTCAAACCAAGAGAATAAACATCCTTTCACTTTTATATTTACGAGATTTTCCTTCTACGACACCAATTAATTATATTGAATCAACACGTTAGGCTATGTTGGAACAAATTTCGCAGAAACAACTGCAAAAAGTATGTAGGAGCAAAAAGCTTTTCTATTACATAATTGGTTGACTTTTACTAGAAGATGCTTCGTAAGATTTATTGCCGATAATTGACATATAAATAAAAGTAGCCATTATTCGAGTACATAATATCATTACATTAAGTACATGCCATTATGTTTAACATTAGTACACGACCTCCGACGGAGTGAATATCTCCTCCAAATTCTTTGTCTTTCCATCCTTTTTTCATCTTTTTATTCCATCTTCCAAGATTTCTGGTGGGCGTCCTCTCTTTCTTTCCACTAAGCCATTCCAAGTAAGGGTCTTCTATCTGTTTGTCATAATTTTGCTGAATAAATATATTTTTCTGTGATAACCCGACTTGATTAAATTAATATTATAACTCGGTTTCGGAATATATACTACCTACTACTATGAATAACCATGGAGGTTTAAATCAAATTAAACCTCCATGGTTAGCAAGTTAGGCGTTTCCAACGAAACAGTAGTTATTTTGAGATTTAGAGAAAAAATCTTATTTTGACAGCTAAGCGAGTGACAGCATATGCAGCAGGGGCTATGGTTTCAACAGTAGAATATTCTAATTCGATTAATTTATTTCGATAATATTTGTCCACAAACCTTTCTTTCTTATATGGTACTTGCAGACTCGGCCAAGCGTTGTTGTGGCTAAGGTTTTTGTTATATTTCATAGTAGTAAACTATTCAAGGGAAACGGTAGGAGAACACCAGTCATGGGGAACACCGTGTTTTTTGGTGGGTATGCCATTAAATTGTAGCTGTAACGTTGGTACTTTCAACACAGCGCCATCTCTTAGAATTGTGACTGTCAAATAATAATTTATAAATAATTTGCAATAAAACAATATTGCGGGTATAAATTAAGATGTAGGCTATCCTATCGTTTAAGTTAGATCAAATTGCACACGGCGTGCAAATTTGATTGAAATCGGTAAAGTAGTTTAGGAGTCCATAGCGGACAAACGTGACGCGTAATTTATATATATTAAGATTTGTTCAAGCTACGTAATCGTTTGAATTTATTTATAGCATCGAGGTTTGCTCCAGTTTTTTGCTCTCGCTAAAAATGTCCGTCCTTTGCGATGCGTGGATCGTGCTACCTTAACTATCATGTTGATTAACGAATATTAATCGTTTTCGTAATTGGTCTTAAATGGAAACGAGGCCTAGAGTCGTCTTTTTTATTCATCCTTTATGGCTGTGAGCAAGATTTATAAAAAATATAACGCCTTCTATGGCTAATTCCATATTTATTGGTTATTAGTTTTTGCTTCATATTATTGATGAATGTGACATGGAGCCGCTTGTAATGGGTAAAGAATTTGCTCTAAATACTAATTTTGATTAAAAAACTATTTATTGGGAAGTAATATAGCCAAGAAAGGTTAAGCTTTTATTATATAAAAACTGTGTGGCAATGCGTCACAGCAATTACTATGAATTCAATATATCTTAAATTGCGTAGACTTTAAAACGAAATTATATATTGTATTTCTCGTAAACAAGGGGTCATGCGAGACGTTTTTGAGTCAGTTTCATTGTGCTATTGCCAGTTCTTCTCTTCCGTTCTACGCCCTTGATTTGATAACTGGCAGTAAATGTAAAATTAGAAGCATGATATATATTTCTTTTTTGACGTTCATAAGTGCACATTGTTACCTATATGAATAAATGATTTTGACTTTTGTGGTTTGAGTTCGTTGTGACTGTATTATTTATTATCTAAAATGTGTACTTACGAATATGTTCAAGTGACAGATATAGTAAAGGGAAAGGTTAAACAAATATACAAATGAACTGGCCAAAAATCTCTTAACTCCATGAGATGATGTAACTCGTCTAAAAAGAGGGCAAATACTAGACCTAGACCAGGGAAACTATAACCTTAAATACGGTCTTTCAATGGGATCGCACCCAACCCAAATTAACCTCAGAAAATATCTCATTATGGCTGATAGCCGATTGCAGATGAAAGAGAACACACACAACAAAAAAAATATTCAAGTTGATCAGCCTCCTGATTCACATCGATTGATGCCGATTAACTCAAAATGTTTCATCACCATTCAAGCAAGTAAAGAAATAAAATCAATCGAAATTTTTATACGGGGTGTCAGTATTAAGTTGATTTACAATATAAAACGGCAGACAAAGTTATACCATAACATCTGCCCTGCGAGTCTGTAACACCCATTTTGGATAAACACGACTTTCGCTTTTATTCCGGTGACGCACATCGTAGTAATAATATATATAATAATACTAATAATAGTATATATAATAATACTAATCTATATATATATAATGAAAATGGTCTTCTTTTGAGGCTCAATCACGCCTAAACCACTGATCGTATCGACATGAAACTACCACCATTCGATGCGAAATTTTTCCAAGATGGTTTATGGCTATTTATTCCAACGTTCCTTCATTTTTTATTGCTGTTTTACTTTTATGAAAATTTATCCATACGGACTTCACCGCGGAAACATTCGGGGAGGCTTCCTAGAACCTCTAAACGTCAACATCTGTTAAAAACTCGATTTTCGAAATATTTCAATTTTCTTAGCGGGAAGTTAAAAAGAAGAATAATAAAAATATGAAATAAAATAAAATAATGAAACATAAGATTTATTTTAATTCGTCCAGCAAAGCGGGCGCGAAACGGCTAGTAATATATATAAACAATAAACTACAAGCTCCCACCTTTTCAGAATGCCAAATCATAAAATGACTGCTTCACGACCGATTTGAGAGCGACCGCCGATGCGAAAACCGCTGTGTGAGTTCGAAAAGTGAGTTACAGAATCGCAGGGCTGTACTGATTTTATTGTGATCTTTCTACGATGTGCGTCACCGGAATAAAAGCGAAAGTCGTATTTATCCAAAATGGGAGTTTACCTTTGCACATGACGTAATTAATCGGAAATAAATGTTTCAGTATGATAGCTCGGTGCATTTAAGTCAAGAACATAAAAATACGTAAAACCAGTTCTGGACTGAGTTCTCACGTTATTGTTAAGGTAATTAAATAGTTGTCAATTGCGATTATATATGTTTAATATTGTTTATGTATTAAAAAATATATTTATACAAAATTTAATGTCAACATATCTTCGGCCTATAGAATAGTTTTGTATGTATATGTTGTTGACAGAAGTATGTATCTCTAGTTAATATATAAGTTGACCGATTCATCTCCATAATTCTCAATGAAAAGTTCATAATATTGGGGAGGATTTTTACCTCAAAGAAGGAGAACAAGATGAGAGAAGAAAGAAGGCTGTCAGCGTTCTTGGTACCCATTTTTCGTGCTCTTAAGTTGTGCAATCTCTGTTATAGGTTCCAGTTCGTACACAATATGAAAAAATTCTGAGGACACTGTTATGCCTTAGACCCAAGCTGTGTGAGCTTGTCTTGTCTTGTTACCTGTGTGAGCTTGTCTGCTCACCTACTTCTACTACTCTATCAGCAGCCAAGACCCATTCATACATAAAATACGAAATCGAGCCATACTAATGTGAGCAAACCATCAAATCTATAATTACTTCTATCAAGCAGCAAGCAAGCAGTGAATAATCTAAACAACAACACAGTCCAGTGATAAAATACGTTTTATCCGATATAGTTTTTTTGTTATAAAAAATAAAATAAATCAATGGCGCTACTTACAGGGCCCTAGATTTCTGTATCCGTTTCATGATCATTTGTCAATCTAATAGGCAAGTAGGTGAACAGCCTTCTGTGCCTGACACACTGAATGTTATGTGCGCACGTAGAAAGAAAGTCCATTGGTGCACAACCAGCGGGATCGAACCTACGACCTCAGGGATGACAGTCGCACGCGGAATCCAGTAGGTCAACACTGGTCTATGCTTTTTTGTTATATGTAGCATACACCCTAAATATGGAGTAAAAAATGAAAAATCATAGTGAAGGCGGCCTGCAAAATTGTATTAAAAATTCATCGACAGTCGTCGCATACAATCGAAATTAAAATAAGTAAATAAAAAAGGTCCATTACCTATTATAGAGGTAATTAAAACATTAAAAGTATGACCTTTTAAATGGTTATTAAATAATTATATTTTCTACTATTAAAAGTACTAAGTACACATATTAACATGATTCATTACGATTAAACTGTAAGCGATATTTATGATGATAATGAACACTTATGACCATAAAATGAAGACAATCCGTAATAAGTTTTATCTAATATGGCAGCTGTATCATTGTTTATCAAGGTTTTTTTATTATCGATAATATATATTTTTATATTAAATTCATCGATATATTATAATATTAATAATTAATATATGGACTGTAAATTTTGTTCACCTACTACTTCTTTAGAGATGAAACATATTAAATGAACCAGTGGCAACTAAATTTTCATCAAACTTATTATTTAAATTACCTATTTTTCTAAAGATATATAGGGTTTACCTAACACAGGACTATTTAAAACCGATATCTCTTATCTGTCTTCCCAGGCATCAGAATGGAGATGGATTTCATTAGGAAGACGAAAAAAAAGAGATAGCGTTGAATGATTGGAAAATAGATATAGATGAGAGACAAATGGAATAATTTTCGGCTGTCGGGAGGTCGTGTAACATTAAAAATAATAACATAAACTTTATGTATGTGTATGTATTCTTTATTATCTATCCGTCTTGGCGTTGCAGGTTCGGATCCCAATATCACAGATTTTTTTCACCGTCTCTAGTTACCCACTGTACCGTACACGGCCTGTCAGGTTTTTCGTGTGGCGGGTACCGACAATATTGCATCGACTCTATAGATAACTAAGTTTTCCCGTATTTTATTATTTCTTTAATTTATTATTATTTCTTTTATTTCGTTACAATCATGCGGAAGCTAAAATAGATAAATACTGATTACAACATCTTTCCATTACAATAAATTCAGAATGTTTACTGAGATTGCCCCAAGCCACGCAGTTCTATGCTACTGATAATAAATTTTATGTTCGCATATAATTGAAATGTCCATCCAAACGTTTAAGTGTATTTACGGTGTTTAAGATATTCCAATGGTGAATATCAAGAATTAAATGTCTTGCCTATACTTCAGTTAAACAGTGAATTTTGAGTGAATTTTTCATGACCGAGGAATAAAGACTTTATTCCTAGAATAAAGTCTTTCGACGACTCATTGGTCTAGTGGTTAGTACCCCTGACTGCGAATCCTTGGGTCCCGGGTTTGATCCCCGGCTGAGACGAACATCGATGTGATGAGCATTTGGTGTTGTGCTTAGGTCTTGGGTGTTTAAATATGTATTTATATGTCTATCTATCTATAATATGTATGTATATCCGTTGCCTAGTATCCATAACACAAGCTTCACCAGCTTAGCATGGGACTAGGTCAATTGGTATGAATTGTCTTTTAAAAAAAAAACTCCCATGTAATACAGTTTTGTCATATATCGAGTAAACTATTCGATTACGATAGCGTTTTCACGTAGTTATTGTTTATCGAATATTATTATGATCATAGAACAATTACAACGCTAATACTGACGAAGGAAATGAATAAAATGTATTACTAAAAGATCATTAATAATTAAATTAGGCACGTAATGAGTTTCCGTGACATCCTAATATATAATTTTAATAATACAGAAATATTAATAAAAAATGCCTCCGATTTTAAATTTGTATTTGTTTTTCTTTAAATACACAAATACCTATAGATTTAAAAAATGCGAATTATAAACGCTTCCTGTCAAAAAAATTAAATTCTTTGTATTTCAATTCTACAGTGTACATGACAAAACATTGTATGATGAAATTTAATACCATACATACTTCGGTCCATAAATAAAAAAATTCCATATATCCATCCCATTAATTAAGTAATATTTCATTAAAACGATGAAATGTCACGTTCCCAACGTAATGGATACACATAAAGCATAGTTTATTACTGATTAATAACTTTATATATAATGATTTGTTGAAAAAAATATTATTAACCATTAATGGTAGCCATTAGCTATCTAGATACTATTGTTTACACTTTACGACTATGACTGAGTATGAATTATATAATAAAATACTAGAAATATGAAACTGTTTAGTTTGGTAAAATTATTGCTAGTAAAATGTACAACTTTAATTATTTCGTGATTTAACAGGATTTGAACTCAAACTCAGACTAACTTTATCGTATAGGTAAACAAGTACACTTATGAACGTCAGAAAAGAAGTTAAATCAATTCTAAATATATATTTACTACCAGTTCACAAGTCAAGGGCGTAGAGGTGGAGGAAGAACTGGCAGCAAACTTTCCGCCACTCTCTTTAATCGTTTCGTGGGGGCGCCGTGGCATAGCGAGACCATTTTCATTTAGTAAATTTAGTGATATCATAAACTGTAATATCTATCAATAGCGTGTCAACCTTTTAGATCTATGCCTCAGATTTCTAAATCAGTTCCATTGGTCATTTCTAATAGGCAAGTAGATGATCAACGAAATATTTCATTTGATTAACTATGTTTATTAAATTCAGTTGATTTATTAAAAGAATCATCAACAATACTTTTAATGAGAAATTCATTGTTTAAAACAAGGTATTTATTATTCCTTCATTTATTATTTATATTTCCTTTTCACGACTTCCTTTTTGACCGACTTTATTAATAAAAAAATATTTACTGGAACTTGGAATGAAGTTAAAAAACAGGGGCGCTGCAACCTTATAATCTGGGCCTCAGATTTCGGTTTCGTAATATTTCGTAATATTTTATAATATTTAGTATTTTATAATATTTCACTTAAAAAGTATCAGTGCCAACGCCCTTGACTTTTTGAGACCTAAGACATGCTGGTTTAATCACGATGTATTCCTTTACGCACAACTGTTAAATGTGCATATAGAAAGTCCATTGTGGACAGGGGTTCGAACTTACGTTCACATGTATGAGAATCGCACGCTGAAACCACTAGGCTAAGACTACTGTGCTTGGCATGAAGTAGATATAGAGATATCTTTAATTTTTTATTTTTTTATTGATAAAAACTTGCCAACGCTCGGCACACTGATTCATTGATAAAAGAACCACAAAATACAATTTTTAATGTGACAAGCACTAGGCAAACATGACCTACACGAAGAGATAATACAAATATTAAACAAAACAATTGCTAAGTGTGAGGGGATCAACTATGGAAAAAAATTAAATTAAATTAACCATTTGCTGTGGTGTTTTACCTAAACCCGAAATACTTATTCACAAATGAAATTAAAATTAACTTAACAATTGAATAAAAGATTTACGAGATGTTAAGCATTTTTGCCGGGTTTCGGTTTTTCCAAACAGGTTATACACGATAAAATTTATATCTCAATAAGCGTTCAATTTTGATCGCTTTTATTTTGTATATAATATACTAAAGATACAATATACTTATTCATATTTAAATAACGTGGTTATTGTTAGTAATTTTATTGGTTTCCGTTTTAATCTTTACGTCGTTTACAGCTTTTATTTTTTGAACTTTAACTTTATTAGCTAGAGCAGTTTGTCATAGTTAGTTTGTATAGCCCTCCTTCAGGTCAATATAGCTTAGAAAAAATATTAGAGCAGGTTCTGTACAAATTGCAAAAGGCCAAGAAAAAATTGATCGTTTGTGGAGAGTTTAATGTAAATTTGCTTGACAACTCTAGTACCGGACCTTTGTCTGTTCTTACACAATCCGTTAAAAACAATACTCAAGTACTTATTAATTGTCGTAACAACAAGAAATTGTTAGGGCGCGTCAAAGCGTTTGACCGGCATTGCAATATGGTCCTTGAAAACGTTAAGGAAATGTGGACCGAAGTCCCCAGGACTGGCAAAGGCAAGAAGGGTAAAGCAGTAAATAAGGATAGATTCATCTCTAAAATGTTTCTACGTGGAGATTCTGTGATTCTAGTTTTGAGAAATCCACTTGCTACAGCTGCGGGAAAGTAATTTCTGATCTAATGGTGACTTATATTAAATTGGGTAATTGGATATGAGCAGTTGATATAGAGGAAAGTTAAACATTGCTTCTAAATAACTTGTACACAATCCATAGATTACTGTTGTACACAGAAGAAAGATATGTGTCATACTGATTGTGTGGTATTGTAATTAATGCTTAGTTAAGTGTATGAATATTTGTTTTTCAGTATGTACTTTCTTCTGTGTATGACCTTCATCAATAGCTTAATGTATGTAATAAGTTATATTTTGTGTTTTGTTCAGACTTTGATACCAATAGTTCAAGTAAACGTATGCTTAATTTCTTTAAATCATATAATTTTACTGTACCTACTAGGATAACAGCCACCACGGCAACATGTATTGACAATATCTACAGTGATATAGTTCCTCTCAACACCTGTATTATCAACAAACTAACATCTGATCACTCTGGTCAATTGTTTGAATTCCAAATACTTAAATGTAAAATATACCTACTAACATACAACAATAAATGTTTTGTAATCCAAATGTCATGCACACGATAAGTGAATTAACCGGTAAGTCTCAAAGGACCCATATATTTCATAAAAACACGTCACTTGAGAAATATCGCAATACCTTATTAATAGGTACAATTACCCATGGAAACCCTCGGCTAAAAATGCCATAAAAATTGGAAATTACAAATATTGACGTTACCAAAACCTGGGATTCCTATAGTAATGAAAATCCTTTGAGTCATCTACCTACGCGCCGTTAAGGAGCTCCGTAATTGACCGGTAAATACGTTTTATTGGACCCGGAAATAGCTTCAGGCATACTTTATCACTTCGGAGTTTCCATTGTTTAACTTAAATCGATTATCGAATTATTCAATTAATATTCTCGTTAATTTCAATGGCATGTGGATATCATTTTAAAATAAATACTCTACATTTTCAAAACTAAAACAGACTTCTAACAATACTCAAAAACATCTCTGACACATTGCAAATACATGACCCCGTGATATAAAACGAAAATAGGAATGAAAAAGGCATATTGTTACACGTGACTTAAAAAAAATACATTTATCGTGTTTTTTTATATGCGTCATTCATTGTTTGATGTCGCTAGAAACGCGAGTCAAGTCGCGGATAAAAGCTTGTTATTGAAATTGATACCACAATTCACACGAGAGCACCAATGAATGGCCATGCAATACAAACTCATACCGGTAAATCCTGGATTCCAAGAATGTTTCATAACATAACTTGCTCTATAAAAATTGTAACAATGCAAGTTTACTTTGTGGCATTAGAATGATTAAAAACGTACAATAATTAATAGAATCAGTGACGCTACAGTCAATATAATAGGCAAGTAGGTGATCAGTCGTTTTGGGTCTAAGGCAAGCCGGTTTCCTCGCGATGTTTTCCGTCACCGATCGAACGAATGTTAAATGCGATTAAATAAAGAATGCACACCCAGAGCAGTGTTGGCCTAGTGACTTCAGCGTGCGTCTCTCATCGTTCGTAGATTCGATCCCCGGCTGTGCAATGCACAATAACTGATGATCAATTTATAATTAAAAAGCGTTTAGAATTGGTTAGTTGTTTACGTCATTTGATCATAAATCGCGAACCTTTTTAAAAGACTTCAAAATAAGTATGTATTATTGTAATATTTGACAGCCTTTTCAGTTTACAGGCATTGGAATTCGCTTTTACTTTTTTATTAACATAATGATAGATGTCCTTTGTCTAATTGGTTATAGCGTATTGAAATCACTTAAAGTATTAATTTGTGGTATTTTTTATCTTAGCACAATCACAATTTATAACATTGGTAACCTAATTGTTTAGAACAAATTATTCAAAGCGAATGTTTTCCGTATAAATAATTTATTTTGAAAGAAAGAATTATATCAATAACAACTGTTAGTCTTTCTAGTCATATTGTTACTTTAGGGTCATCCTATTGTACTCGCATCTCGTGCGGTGAGTGAGCCGTCTGATTCCCGGAGCCCTCGAAATTCCATCCGTATCACTTCGATCTCGCCGTTTCACAACTGAGCGTTATTTAAGGCAGTTTTTGTGCACCACCAATCTGTGAAACCCAGAAGTATTTCCGAACCAATTCAACAAAACAGTGTACCGATTCTTAAAAGGCCGGCAACGCACTCCCGAGCCCTCAAGCATTGAGCGGTATCGCTTAACATCAGATGAGCCTTTTATTCCGTTTGCCAGATTTCCTCTGTTTTACAAAAATAAATAACAACTACTCCTATTACTCTTTCTTTTATAAAAAATCTATCCACCCACGTGGGTTTTGCACGGATGTTTAACAGAAATCTATGAAAGATATAAGACATATATATGTGCAAATGTATTTATTTCAATGAGTCCTGTTTATACTGTGATAACAGTATTGTGTACTCTTTGGGCACTAGATAGCACTTGCGTGGCGCGTGCTTAATGCTGAATATAAACATTGTATTGTATCGTTAGGTTTTGTAGTGATGTGCCAGGTAGGTCGACGAAAATCATTTGTTTTTAAAAAGTCAGTATTTAATATAATAATAATAAGTGTAATTGACAATCATTACAATTTACTCTCTCTCTTCAGTCGGTAGTTCATGTCTGAGGGTCGTGGTCATCAAGGAAACATCTGGAGCAGACAATCTGTTTCCAACGGTTTCTGTCCAGCGCCTCTCTTATTACAGCGTACAGTTGTGACGACGATGAGTCTTTCACTTGATCGGTGCAATCGGCCAATTGATAATTGACTCACTACCAACTGTATTAATATACTGTGTCATGTCAATGTTCCTGTTATTTTACTCACCTCTGTTTTTGGCGGTTGTTTCGCGTTCCAATTCTAACGGTGGTAATCTCTTCGCATCTTCTTTACAACCAGCATTATTTCTTTTACATATCCTTGTATGTACTTAATAAGTCTGAAATGTGTATACGTGATTATAAAGCATGCTAATCGTGTCTAAAATAAGACAAACAAAACGTAATATAAAAAACATTATAATTAAAAAAAACATAATAACATGACTCCGACACAATATCAATTACAAATTGATCTCATGACAATCGTATATAACATCTATTAAGTAATCGTAAGTCATAGATAGATGCGGAAGTGATAATCGACAAACGATAGTGGTATTGGCACGCACTAGCTGGGCGCGGTCGTTTCGCAACTCACCCCGGCACGCGAACTCGTGTCTACTACTCTACACAGTTTCGATCTTTGTCAATGCGCTTAAATTGTTCAACTGTTGCTCCAATTCTAATTTCCGCGATCTTTACGTTTCCATTAAATCGAATTTTCGGTCGTCACGTTTGTATAACGGTTGGGTTGAGTGCCAATAATGTGGTCCAATTATTGTCGTTGCCTAACTGTACTCACTTGACTTATATTTTATGTTGTCTCTAATGTTTCCGTGGCATGTCGCACGTTGAAGACGAATAAGCCGACGAGTTTAAATTTTTGTATTCCACAAAAGTTAGTACTTAAAAATAAGTGTTGATATAAACACACCAGGAGATGCGTTGCATTTAGACGATATTTGAACTATAATAAACTATTCCTTAACCTAATGATAGATGTTACGAATTTAAGTCTTCCAAAATTCAAAAAGTACAAAACCATTTATGACAAAAATCTCTAATCGATATCTCAAATCAAAATCTAGTATTCAGGGTCAATAGTAATGTTACGTTTCAATCGATGCAGTCAATTTTTTTGCAAATTTTCATCTCTTCGTGTGCAAAAATAATGTTAAAATAAAGAATAGCTTTAAATTTTATTCAAATTGAAGGTAGTCGCGTATATTGGGTTGACCTTTTGGAAAAATCTATGACTAATTAATCGTGTAATCATACATATTTATTTCCACTCCAATAACCCTCCCACCTTATATACGTACTTATAGTATACGGTTACTATAAGAGACATTACTTGTAGGGCGAGTCGCGATTGTTCAAACGGGATTTGGCGCCTTGTATAGAACGCACAATAGCCGGACTGCTCTACTATAAGAAGAAGTGGGATGGGATTACATGGTGCGATATAATTTATCAACACTTCCACAATTGCAAGATATATATAATTTGACACATGGAGTATAGTTCTCACTTCTGGGCTCCCCATTACCAGCTCCATATTTAACGAAGAGCGCATCGAATCGTCGACGACCAATCTCTTTCCGAGCGACTTGATCCCTTGGCGTTGCGTAGAGATTTGGGGTCTCTCTACATCTTCTACCGTATTTACCGTAGTACCGTACCTGAGAGTATTCGCTAGTTCGAGAATTATTGGGGTTAATAATATTGTGTACGTATATCTTAATTAAAAATATAATAATATTCACAATACTTGAGTATAAGATGTCTGTCATATTTTAGATTATCAGTTTGTTTACACTTTGTCGTTTTCCGGGCCCGAAGTTGGTTTAGCTTTTGTTTTGTTACCATGGCAACCATACTTTTTGTACCATAGTATCTTCAGCATAGTAACAACTTTAATATACGTTATAAAATACGGCTGTTTTACGCTGCGAGTATTAACACATACAAAAAGAAATGCATCGGAATGGGAACCAAACGGATGACCCCAAACCCCCGTGTCAAGTCGCACAATAATATGCTTACAGTGGTATTTGTTATATTTTATATATGATGTTAGCCTTAGTAACCTAAAATAACCCAAGAATTTTGTTATATTTCTTCGTCATTAACAAGGAATGTTAAATCTTGCCCGCTCTACGCTCTTAACTAGCGAACAGCCCTGCGATTCTGTAACTCACATTTCGAACTCACACAGCGGTTTTCGCATCGGTGGTCGCTCTCAAATCAGTCGTGAAACAGTCGTTTTATGGTTTGGCATTCTGAAAAGGTGGGAGCTTATAGTTTATTTTTATTTGAGTAAAGTTATTTTGAGTTTGAGTTTATTAATCGAATATATATTTGTCGCCATGTAAATCGACCTTAAGGTCCATAGTGGGCAGCGCAGCAACATGTCATGATAGTGTCGTGCGATCCCTGCGAAGCCTTATTCAGATTTGCACATGTACCGAGCCTTTACACTCACCGGTATACTTTCCGATATTATTTAGTTTAATAACGTAACACTAAGTTAAATTTATGTACCCACTAAATTGGGTGTCCATGCGATAACTACGTTTGAGAGTCCCGTTTTTGCACACCTATACCATAAAAAAATAATTTTGTTGTTGTTTGTTGTTGACGACTCATTGGTCTAGTGGTTAGTACCCCTGACTGCGAATCCATGGGTCCCGGATTCGATCCCCGGCTTTGACGAACATCGATGTGATGAGCATTTGGTGTTGTGCTTAGGTGTTTTATATGTATTTATATGTCTATCTATCTATAATATGTATGTATATCCGTTGCCTAGTACCCATAACACATGCTTCACCAGCTTAGCATGGGACTAGGTCAATTGGTGTGAATAGTCTTTAAAAAAAAAAAAGTTTTAAATAACCATTGATCCAATTGAAAATTATAGACCTGTGTCTCAATTAGTCGTTAGTAACTTTACCGTTAGAAATCATTTAGTACTTTGAACAAAACTTTGGAATGTACCACGGGTATAGTGAAACTATTTTTTTCCTAAACTTATATTATCCGATAATCAGATATTTCGCGCCACATTATGATAAAGAACATAGCTCATAAAGATGTCACAAAGGGAGGCCATAAATAACGCTAGAACGTTTATTGTGTCTATAGACTATAGACAATAAGGCGTGTCACGGAGCTAACTCTAGCGCCCACTTATTCGCTTCTATAAGGTAAGTGATCCAGTAAAATATAGCTTTCAGTTCTAAGTGAAGCTTAAGAGATTTTTTTACATATTTGGTGCAAGTTAAACATTGTTAATACATATATATTCCTGTCTCAAATAGCTAAATGTTGTTTTAGGAGTTTGTAATACATTTATGACGCGGGCTCACGTCGGTACATAAATAACTACAAGTTTTACTATATAGAGAACGGAAAGAGAAAAAGAAATATCAAATCATGATTTTTTTAACTAACTGAAAAGTGATTTCAAAGTGTCAAAGAAGCACATTTGGATATAGCCTAGCCTAGCTCTTTAATCAGTGTTGCGTGAAGACTTAACTGAATATGTTGTAAAAAAATAATTTCCACTTCAACACGTTAATCAGGATGTTGATTGCTATTGAAGAACGAATAGGCCTCTTGAGTTCTTTAAATTAATTTTAATTTGTTTAACTTTTAGTTATTTTATTCATGGTGCCTAGGTATTTATTTATTATTTACACTTCATTACTTCTATAGAAAAACAAGTAAAAAAAAATAAAAAAAATCAGTGGCACTACAACCTCTTTAGGTCTTGGCCTCAGATTTCTAAATCTGTTTCATGATCATTATTAGAAAAAGAAGTAATAGGTACTGTAATGTCCTGCTTCTTGGAGTGTTTTACGGCTCACCAACACCACAACACTTGTACAAACGTCCTACAGACAACCGCTCCGTTCGGGTGTCGGATTACGACTGACAGTCTGACATGTGACGTAGGCGCATGAGACAACCAAGCAACACTTTATTTAGTCAATACACTACTGGTACATAAAAATTATAAGGGCATGCAACGGGCGGCCTTATCACTAACAAGCGATCTCTTACAGGCAACCCTAAGCCTCTAGGTATCGCTGGATCGACCGACTGCTTGCAGACCCTGCAAATGGCCAGAGATGGCACTGGACCGAGAGCGCTGAAAGTTTCTCGTTTCGGAGGCCAAGAGTTGGGTCGCAGAGAGTGTGTGATTATTCCATTCATGTTCATAATGTCTATGCCTCAAATATCAATTTATAAACGTTAAACCAAGTACAAAGAGGACATAACTTGGAAGTAGCACCGATAAAATTGTTTTGTTTGAATTGATATCACTGTATCAAGGAAAATAAAATGACAATTTGGAGTTACTATAGATAGAAGATAGAGAGTATATCTATCGCTTTGATAGCAGTAGAACACTTACCTAAGGGGTAAAGACACGCCGAGCGAATGGCCGGTCGGTCTGAAATAAGTGTAATTGCCTTATCTGCGTCCTTGCTGCGTCCTTGCTTTCACTGATAACAGTCGCCCGGTACCTGAATCTCTTGTATCATATCGCCAACAGGATTTAAAGTAATTTATTCAAAGGGGTTTTCCGATTTCAAGAAACCATAGTAGTTTTAATTCTAGTAAAGATGGACGTTGATTGACTCAGTAATGCGAACATAATTTTATATTTACACGGATATAACATATTATATTATTCACATATATAACAATAATGAACGGAAATCGGAATGTTTTATAACTCGAATTTTTAAAGCGTTTCGCATTGTTTAATAAATAGAATTAAATGGGTTTTTATTTAAAAAAATGATAATCTACAATTTTTAAATTAAAATTTTAAACCAAATCGGATTACAACAAACACAATGTATTACATATATCTTAGCTTGTTAAGGTGTGTGTGTGAGGGTGAATAGGTGTGTGTGTGCGTTTTTAGGTTTTAAATTCATTTGTATATTATTTTGAGCATAGTTTGTACGAAAATAGGTGTAGTAAAAACAAAGTTTTGAACTCATATTTGCAAAGAATTAATAGATACGACAAAAAAAGTACTTTTTTGCAGACTGAACACGAAGATTCCACGTAAATTTTGGAAATTTCATCTCACAACTCGTCCTTTTCTTTATATTACAGTCATCGCAGCCCATGGACACCCATTTAAGTGGGTGCGTTGCCGGCCTTTGAGAGAGGAGTATGCTCTTTTTTTTAAAGTGGTATCTCCCCGCCGGGAGTGAATTTCACAATTCGTTAGCTCACAAAATAAAATGTCTTGCAAAGCAGACTGTGATTGACTTGAACTTTCTCTTTCACACTACACTTCCACTAGAGTAGGCAAGTCTTTTAGGATCTCTAGTAATATCTCGCCATAAAGTAACGGAATACGCTCTCCAGATCCCATACGATTGGCGACCTCTTTACCGTCTTTTAAAAGCTTTCTACATAAAAACCCAAGTTAACCATATACTTTCCATCTGCTCAGTAATGACTTTTGTAATTATAAAATTTTTATCGAATTTTGGAACCTAGCATTAATTGTGATTCATGATTCTTAATATTAGCTTTAAGATATTTTTTGATTCTGATGTTAGTTTGTTAAGTGTACGTAATTGCTTATATTTTTTGTGAATTTAGTTATAGGACATAACTAAATTCACAAATATGTTTTCACTTTACCTTTTTTTTATTTTTACTTATAATCAATCACCCGTTGCCTGCTTAATCATTTAAGTTATCTGATTGTTTATACACTAGTAATGAAGCAGTGTTAATAAATAAATTTAATAAAAATAAAAGTCTGTTTTATCACTTAATATCAATAAAAAACATTCCTTTATTAAATATGCGAATAATGTCTCACGTAAGTCTTAAATCCGTCTCAAGGTAGGATGGAATATTTTTGTTTTTTTGGCGTATAAATTATTCAAAGTACGCCGCACTTGTTTTGGTAATATATATTTTAATCGGCAATTAAAGTTATGAAATAAATATTTGTTTATTCATCAGTCAGACGAAACATAAATTATCATAGCATTTCATAATGAGGTTTTTAATTAATATATTTATCGATTTCATAACTCTTCCGACTGTTCTACTTATGTTTAATGCCTTAATATTTCCTTTCATTCATCAAGTCCATCCCTTATCCTCAATCTTCAACAAAAACAAGAGAGTGACAAGAGAACGCCACGTAAAGCTAAATTTTTAATCGGTTTCAAAAAAATCAAAAAAGCTTATTCGATGTGTTAATCGATTGTTTTTTTGGATTCAAAAATCGTATACGTAATAAAATAAATATTATAGTCTACCTATCTTCATAATAATTGAAGACTCGGAAGCACAACTGACTATTATGGACTGGACACTGACTTAAAAGATAGCCATAATTTCATTTCTGTATATATATATATATATATACCAATGTTGTCCTAGTGGATTCAGCGTGCGACTCGCATACCTGAGATCGTAGGTTCGATCCCCGGCTGTGCACCAATGGACTTTCTTTCTATGTGCGCATTTAACATTTGCTCGAAGGGTGAAGGAAAACTTCGTGAGGAAACCGTCATGTTTTAGCCAAAAAGTCGACGGCGTGTGTCAGGCACTGGAGGCTGATCACCTACTTGCCTATTAGATTTAAAAATGAACATGAAACAGATTCAGAAATCTGAGGCCAAGACCTAAAGAGGTTGCGCTACTAATTTATTTTTTATATAAATAAATTGATTGTCATTCAATAACAATTAATTCTCTTAGTTACCAAACAATTGTTACAATTGGTACTTTTTAGTATATTTTCTACTATTATATGTAGTTAATAGTAGGTTTTTTGGATATACAGAACACATGCTACAACCTCGAAACACTGCTGGAATACGATGGTTAAGAAATTAAATCCTTTATTTATTTTATTAAATTTTTCCAACTCATTACTTTGAGACACTAACCGAATAATGTCAAAACTGAATTTACACATCAAGTTTCACTGTTAATTCCTATTAAGACGAACGCCTTTTCTTATAAAAAGTTTAAAGAATTCTCGTCATCTAGACCATTACACTAACATCAGTGGAGGTATGCGAATCACCTGAGTGAATTCGAGATAGTGGGTGTAAAAAAATGTCCCTTTCTATTAGCGAGATCGGAATGCGATCGCGTAATTTGACGTCGGAAATACATCCTGTATTGCATCTTAATTTATGAGAATTATTTGTGTAATAGCTTTTTTTTATGTAATAGGAGGCAAACGAGCAGGATGCTCACCTGATGTTAAGTGATACCGCCGCCCATGGACACTCACAATGCCAGAAGGCTTGCAAGTGCGTTGCCGGCCTTTCAAGAATTAGTACGCTATTTTCATGAAGGACCCTAAGTCGTATTGCTTCGGAAATACTTCAGTGGGCAGCTGGTTCCACATAGTGATGGTGCGCGGCAAACACTGTCTTAGAAAACGCTTAGTTGTGGAACGACGGACGTCGAGGTGATACGGATAGAATTTCAAATGATTTTTGATGATTAGCTTTTGTATGATTACAAAATGTGCAAAACTGATAAATCGCTACCGGGTACACATGTAGATTTCGTGGTCCAAACATCTGTTACAAAGTATTTTCCGTCACCATCTGTTTGTATTACTAGTGTTATTATTTTGAGGCAGTTTTTGCCGGGCACCACCACTATGTGGGGCCAGCTGCCCACTGAAATATTTCCAAACCAATTCTACTTAGGGTCCTTCAAGTGAAGAGCGTGGAATTTTTTTAAAAGGCAACTCGCGAGCCTCCTATCTATGACCTGGCCGTTTGCTCCCCTGTTCTATAAAAAACTCGTATTATGTCCAAGTCTTTGTTTTAGGAGTTTATAGTGAAATAGATATCAAAGATACTGCTAATATACATACTGTACTATTCTTGGAAATTTAATGATTTCTAAATTAAGTTGTGCACTTTTTGTATAGGCAGATAAAAATAATACAAGAAATTTTATGGTATTTTTTTTATTTATCGATTCTTTATAATAAAGGGAAGAGTCAATGCAGTTAGAATAAGTGACAAAATGCAATTTGTGACAAGTTTTGAAAACGAGTGCTTTGTGAAATGTCTATAAAGTAGATGAGACAAATTGTTCATATTCTGTAAGGTTTGATTAATACGCATTATGCACTAATATAATTCTTATAAAAGAGTTTATGAAAACTTTACAAGAGAAACTTATTTTTTCTGTTCAAAAACAAATTTTCTATACAATCAATGACTCGTACAAAAAGCCGGCGTTAACTTAAAATAATGCCAAAATATGTAATATAAGCTATATTTTCTTTTCTTTAATTTTTGCCTCAACTACCTTATACAAAGAGTTTGGTAGAATAATATTGCATTAGATATGTTTTAATTTTAAGACTTTTCTAATATTAATACTAATTAACCACTCACTAAGGTAATAAAACCTAGTGAATGGTAAAATAATCCTAGATTACACGAATAGAATTGATTTATTATCTATATAAACATACATTCTGACATTTTAAAATTAATTTTAACAACTATCCATATGATATAATTTTTACAGTAACGTGTAAATAACAAATTTAACAAAATAAAAATGATTTTCGCAACGAATTACACCGAATTTTCACGATACACTTTGGTAGAATTTTTGACTAAAACGAACGAAATCGTTATATTTAATTAATGCCAATCACATATAGCTAGTTTAGCCACGAAAGTTGCAAAAATATCATTTTATCTACAATATTGATAAATACCTATACTAAATGTTTAAAAGAATATACTTTTCAAATTAAGGGTCTGTTTCACAATGTATCGATAAAGTACCAAATAGCTATGCAACACATAAATTATTTGGTAGATAAATTGTGCTATTTGACATTCATCGGACTCATAGCTTATGATGGACTTTATGTGACGAATAGCGCTATCTGACAGTTGTGAAACGCAACAATAGTGTTTATCCTACCAATAAGTAATAAATAGCTTATTTGGAACTTATGTAGAACTTATCCGTACAATGTGAAACAGACCCTAAAACACATAATTTTAATATTAAAAGACACCAAAATGGTTATTATCTGAAATGTGTATATATTCTTTACACCATTCCGTAAATGCATCGTAAAGTACAAATACTTTTGCAATTTCGTGGTTTTAAATGTCATATTTTACAATCTTAATATGTACCTTATCTATTTACAAATTCGGAGTCTCCATAAGTAAATCTAGGAACAGAAATTTCGTATTTTTAATACGAATCTAATCTTACCTTATAGCTTTGTACAAATAACATTAATACAAAGTAATAATTAAAATCTATTGCTATCTATTCCAGAGAGTCATCATTACGTTTCCCTAGTTAGATAATATTTAAAATCTACCTCATTGCATGTTATCGACAAAAAATCCACTGAATAACGATTTCAACAAACATCGACAAATACCCTCACTTATTAATTGATTCTTGTCTTTTGCCGTTCTCTTATTAGTAACTGTCATGTGTAATAGGACCTAGATAATTCACTATTCGAAATGATGCCACAAAGGCATCGGGTACATCGTTGGCTAGGTGGATATCGCAAGAGGAGGACGCGAAGCATGGGACGGGTGAGATGAGTGTGGTGTGTGCGGCGAATCAGCTGTTGACCTCGCCCCAGGGGAACAGGTCACTTTACCCATAAACGACCTGATATCATCAAAGCAAGCGTCTTGCTCCGTATCTGCTGAACTAGGAGAATCTCCGCCCTCAGCTTCGTGCTTCTTCAAATGCCTGTCCAAGTTTGTTTGCTGGCCGAAGCACCGGTCACAAAGTGGACATCTAAACGGGCGCTCCTTGTTGTGTATGTTCCGGACGTGCCTCTGCAAATTCGATGAAATGGAGAACGACCTCTCGCAGTATTTACACTTGTACGGCTGCTCCCCTGTGTGTGTTCGTAGATGACGGGTCAGATTTGCACTTCGAGGGAACACTTTGCCGCAGAATTTGCAGGCGTAGCGGTCGCGTAGCTTACCAGATCCGGCACTTAGCTCTCGAAACTTTGCGTAATTTGACTGCCTTTCTGGGCCATCAGTACCGAGAAGTGGGGATAAAAAATTAAATGGACTCGGAACATAAGGTGAGTGTGAATTCAGGATCGACTCGGATGGCTGAAAGGTAGGGAATCTAGGTCGGTACATGTCCATGAGACTGGTATTGTGTTGTGGGTGAACGGGCATCGGAAAGGCCAGAGATGGAGAGATTATTTGGGGAGACTCTTCTCGTTTGGGTTCTACTGCTTCTACGTCTACATCAGTAGTATCATTTTCAGGAGTCTTAGTGTCTCTTTCAAGAGGACTTTCTGCTGGGGAGTATGACTTGATAGATGAGTTACGAAAGGAGCGATCATCATTTTCCTGTTCAGAATATTTTACGCTTTTTCTAGTTATTGATAAATCTAAGGGTTGGTCGTTTTGATCTTTTTTGGTGTCTTCCTCTTCCTCAAAATAATCTGCTTTCTTTTCAGTTCCTTTTATAGATTTTGATAAGTCAGTAGGTGACGGCGAAGGAGACCTGGTTTCCATTATGTCAATATTGTTAATTTTTAGCGACAAATTATTTGGGCTTTTAATATTATCTCTGGAGAAGTTAAACGGAGCCAGGGATGATGATGAGGACATGGATGAATGCTTGGAGATTTCATCCGACTGTGATATGTGCTTTAGGAAAGGGTTTTGAGGCTTAGGTGTAACTCGTTCATTTTCATCTTTTTTGATGACATCCACTTCATTTTCTTGCCTTTTCACTTCTTCAACTGAGGCTGAACTGTCGACACTTTTGACAGACATTCGCCCATCTTGCTGTTGTTTTGCCACTAAATTAGCATTGTATGCCATGTTTTGTTCCATGGCCAGCCTTGCTCCTTGCACATTGAATAGGAGAGGACTTAAGAATTCTGGAGGGCACGCAGCGGCTGCCGCAGAAAACAAAGCAGGATAGTGAGCAAATGTATTGTATGGAAGTGGCAATGTTGGCCTATACATCGGGAACGGATTGGTGTTATTTGGTGTATTCATGACGTTGGGTATTGGTGATATTTGCGGAAGGCCTTGAGAAAGCTGTCCTCGCATATTTACGTTGCCACCGGTAGCTGTGTCACAAAATCGCTTGTGTTTAGTCAGGGAAGCGTAGGATGTAAATGATTGCCCACATTTCTGGCACTCCACCAGGGCTCGACAGGCGACGTGCATTCGTTTGTGTCGACACAAGTTGGAGAACTGCGTGTAAGCCTGGAAAGAAGATAAATAAGAGTTTAAGTTTCCTTGTTACTAAGAATATAATCATTATTATTTTTGGCACCAAAAAAGGTAGCATTTGACACGTCATCAAAATAATATAATTACCTTGAAGCAAACTTTGCACTGGAAAGGCTTGACACTGGAGTGAATGTGTGTGTGCTGCTTGAGGCCTGACGAAGTGGCGAAGGTCTTGCCACACTCAGGACAGGCGTGGCTGCGCGCACCGACGTGCTGGGCGCGGATGTGGCGCTGGAGGTTGGAAGGATCGGTAAATACCTGAAATATAGTCAGGTTTCGGAACGTGATATAATTTTTCATTTGAATTCACTTGGTGATAAATAACATCAGGTTTCGTAACGTGACTTATACGGTAGCGGAATTTGTCTTGTAATCTATTTTAAAGCAGGATTCGAACCTTTCAATATTTAGTCGGTTATTTCACTTAAATATTAAAACATTAGGCTTCGTTCGTGTCATCTAAGTAAATCAAGTTCCTAAGCTAGAGCCTGATCAACGCGCTATGCATATTAATGAGGTTTTAATGGATGTGTAATAACTCTTACCTTAGGGCAGTTTTCGCACGGATATTTCCGTATGTCTGTGTGTGTTAGAGCACGGTGACGCAGAAGTAACGGCCGAGAGCAGTAAGCTCGATTGCAAAGCTCACAATGGTATGCCGCTGCTGGCTGCGCGTGAGCTTGTATAAGATGGCGATCGAGTCTGAAATTAAATATTAAAAACTTATTAATACGTATATAGTGGGGAGGAAAATAATTAAATTAAAAGTTCAATGATGAACACTTTTTTTACACCTGATGATTCATATTTTATACTGTTTACAAGGCAATATTCCTTTCAACATTTTACATTTTTAAATATCTAAAGAAAACAGTTGTCCAACGGCTAGCACACCCATTTATTGCATAGAATTACTAATATTTATCACGTCACTGAGTCACTTAAATAGAACTCTAGACTCAAGTGTTTAAGTATTTAAAGTCATTGTGTCTATTACTCTCACAATGTCAATGCAAATTATCAGTTCTGTAACCTCTTCCGACATATGATGTAAAGCATATATTATTTTCAAAAATTGAATCAAAGACTCCTTGACGCTAACTGGTTCAGTGCACGCAACCCTACATGCCGGAGGCTGCTCTTAATGTTACACCTGTCAAACCCCACATTACCGACTGCTCGACAATGTTAGGAATCCATTGACGCGTTACTTTCAAGTACAAAATTACCTCCAGTATTAATACTACCATCTACACTATGTGTAACGAATACTTCGTTTGCCATTGATAGGAGCGTTTTCACTCTCGACAAGCGGCCGCTGCCATATCTTTTAATTAATCTGCAGAATAAAATCTAAGTGGTACTACCGTCCATTGCGTATCCAACTTCACCGGTAATCAAAATAGTGAACGGGAAAGTGGTTATTTAATTTGAATCAATCTAAGCTAGACCATATTTAGCAGCGATGTTTTCACGCATAATTAATGCAATAGAGACGTGTTCCATTAGCATGGTCTATCTTTTAATAATTTAGATGTTTACTTTATGTTTTACCGCGTGGAATATTTAGAATATCATTACATTTATGTTAATGTTAGAAACAAGCAATCGAATATAGTGAAAACATTATTTTATTCAAAAAAATTGCGTACAACAGTTGACACATCAAGACTTAATTGTAATACGATTATTGTGTTATTATCATTTTGTTACATAAATATAGATGCTAATTATTTCAATTTAATTTGGTCATTATAATCTTGGTAAACTGTTGTACTTAATCTTTTGAAAGTAATATTTAAGTGATGTAACACACATCCGAAAGTTGCATTGTATCTGCGCTCCCGATCTTAACATGAATATTTTTATAAGCAAATAATATACATGACTCTATTATTGTGTATTGTGTGGCTCTTAATTGCTTTTATAAAGATACATCAGAAAGTTTTAAAGGAAGTCTAAAAGTTTATTTTTGGGTTAAATATATGTTTTTCATGGTTATGATGTGTTTAGTTACAATTCACGTATTACTACTTCCTTTTTGTCTAAGCCACATCACTTTTCATATAATCAAATGCAGATATTTCTACCTTTTGAGAAGAGAGAGAGAGATAATTGTGTGTAAGTCCCGTAACATTCAAAGGTTCATCCAATAGGTATATAGCTAGTCTCGAACTCGAAGTATTCAAGCAAAAAATGTCGGCAACTAAAATCTAGAAGTCTCCGAAGTTTGAACTTATAGAAGCCACTCACATAATTTTGTTTGCAAAGCGTTAATATGAAAGCGGTATCTATATTGGATCTCCGGTTGTCGTGTTCCATGCAAATAACAGAAGTTTCAGAAGTATAAGATCTTGATCATAGAAAACGAGCAACGTGTTCGCGGATTGATAACATCCAATGAACAACTTTCATTCCGCTTGGAATCATTTAACTCCACCCACATACGCCGCTGAGGTCTGATGTGGCTGTAAGATGCTGCTGAATTAATCTTACTCATATTACACGGCTTTAAAAAGCGTAAAATGTTTTTATGGAATACATGTAACTACTATATAACTTGAATAAGATATTGATTTTTATATATAATGTGACACAAAACTTCCTGCTGATAGAGGACAAATCTTTGGTTTTGTTTATTTTATTTTTATTAATTACTTAAGATCATGTGGAAAATGGTGTAATGGCTCCTAAAGGTGCGTACAGACTATATAACATAACATGTTATGTATAACATGTTATGTTATACTACTATATAACATGTACTATACAACATGTTTCAGGTAATGTGGACACTGAATGTTATAAAACATGTTATAATAACATGTTATTGATATGTTTGCTAGGACGAACCCAGCATCTACGTTGTTTTGTTTTTCTTTTGTTATTTAAAATGGTTATATAACATTGTTATATTGCATTGTTATTCTAATATGTACAGTATTGTTTTATGTTATAATGTTAAATAACAAGGTTACATAATGTGGACGTGTTATAAAACACAAGTTATATAATATGTTACATAGTCTGTACGCACCCTTACAAACATTGTGTAAAACAAAAAACTTGGCGATTAAAAAGAGTGGCGGAGAGTTTATTGCCAGTTCTTCACTTTCGTTCTACGCCCTTGATTTGAGAACTGGCAGTAAATGTAAATTTAGAAGCATTTAATTTAGCAAAGCAAGCAATTTAGAATAAATGATATTGATTTGATTTGATTAGAACTTCACAGAAGAAAGTCACAGACTAGTCGATGTTCATGATGTTCACGATTTAATTGGTTACGTAATAACTGTTTTAAGTTCATTTATTGGAAAATCATTTTCAGGTTCTCACCTTTCTGACGGTTCTTAGTTTCAGTGGAAGAAATCACTATCTATTTGATAATTAAGTGTACGTTGTAATTCGAATATCACTTAACATCAGGTAAGCCTCCCGCCCATTTGCCTCGTTATTTAAACAAAATAGCAATGTAATGTTTTACTTGGACAGTCATTTTATCATATCCAACTTTGTAGATGTTGGTAAATTTGTTTTAAGCGCAATTTTACCCGCCTAACGCTCTAATGATGCACTACCGACATAAGTGCTTACATTTTAATAACAATCTATTGTAGAAGCCACCTGCCGACTGGCAATTTCTATTTGTTATTCAGATTAGTTTTATTACAAGTACGATCTGATGTAGGAATTAATAGGTTTCGTTTCTTGATATTGCAGAACATATCCAAGATGATTTGAGATTTTTATTATTAACAATTTAAAGTGTAGGTCTAGTGGTTTCAACGTGCGACTCTCATTTCTGGGTTAGGTTCGAAGTTCGCATCCTGGCTGTGTTCTTATGTGAAGTACTCGTTCGGTGAAGGAAAATATCGTAGGAAAGTGATAATTAAACCCAAAAGTTTAGTTTCACAGAAGGCTAATCACCTGTTTAATTATAAGTGCTTGTCACATTAAAAAATTGTATATTGTGGTTGTTTTACCAATGTATCAGTGTCCCGAGCGTTGACAAGTTGACAATTTTTATTATTATTATTAAAATAAGCATAAAGGACATAAAATGCTATTTTTTTGTCACCAGTAGTCGGTGTCTTATCTCCATAACTCAAGAGAAGCATCATTGATCAGAATCTTTTGATCACGCGCGCCTGATTCATCAATCAAAATTATTGTATGTAAATTAATGTAACGGACATTTTACGATCTGACTAGTTAGTACTACGACATTGTCTTGGAACTAGGACAAACAAGTACATAATCCTAGCAATTAGCGGTAATAGCGGCTTTTTAACTTTATAACGTCCAATGAACTGGAAGGCATGACTTAGATCACTTAGGGCTGATTAGGCTTCAGTAATACCTAACAATGATTTCCTTTGCTGACCGAGTAAGTGTTGCAACATACAGTGAAATTAGTCTCGAGAAATTTTTGCATATGTAGTGGTGTGTATATTACTCAGATCTTAGAGCGCGTTTCCACTATATCGTTCTGGCCTATACAAAAATGTTTCGATATCCTAACATTACTATTTAATATTATACTTATCCCTAGCAACACTCTGATTTTTGTTATCAATAAAAACAAGTTTTTATTTAAAAAAAAAGGTTTTGACTTTATAAAAAAAAGGTGTGTGCGCGATTCACACACGATAGAAGTGAAACTTCAAAGAGGAGAGACCGATATATTTTTTTTTTTCCTTTCATCTAGGTTTTTAAAACTCCGGGGGGTCTACGGGGGGGTCAAAATTTATTTTTGGCCTAGGACGCACCGTTTCCGAGATATTTCAATCTAAAGCAAAAAATCGTCACTTGATAGTGGAAAGTGGAAACACGCACAAAACCAGAATAAACCAGTTTACGCTGTCCGCAGGTGCCACGTGCAGTCCGGCGTCAGTCGCTTGGTACTGTTAGAACATAAAGCACACATTTCATTCAAAAATTATAATTATTACGTTAATTGTTAAATTTTGTATTTGTTGATTGTTGTTATTGTTTGTTATTATTGTTATAATATTTGTTGAAGTGTTTAATTTGTGTGTAAGTGTTGCAACTTTATATTGTTAATTAAAAATGGCTCCAGTGTTAAAACATGGTCGAGGCAAGCCTTTGACTTCTCAAACTAAAGAAGTTTTGTACTGTTTGTACAAATATTTCGAAAATGAGTGTAATAACAACCCGAGCAGTATTATGACTCCCACTCAATTAGTTGCTAAATCAACGGGAATTTCAATAGCATCCGTCAGAAAGGTAGTATCAGAAAGCAAATGTCGACCTTCAGATCAGGAAGTAACATTTAAATCTCCTAAAAAGAAACCGAATCGTAAACCTACAATAGTAATCGATAACTTTGATCAGCAAGTTATCAGAAGAACAATTCATGACTTCCACATCACAAATAAAGAAATTCCCACTTTGAAAACTTTGCACGCAAAATTAAAAGAAGATATCGATTATAAAGGTTGTGTCAGCACGTTACGAAAACACGTCATGTCATTAGGTTTTAATTGGAAGCAAACAGAAGATAACCGGAAACTTCTTATGGAAAAACACGAAATTAGATACTTGCGAATTAATTATTTGATGAAAATTGCTGAATATCGTGAACAACGCCGACCAATTGTTTACACCGACGAAACATATATACATACATCACATACCCTCTCGAAATCTTGGTCAGATGGAAGCACTTCAGGTTTGAAGCAACATATATCGAAAGGCAACCGCTTAATCATTGTTCATGCCGGTGGTATGGATGGCTTTATACCAAATGCATTGCTTATGTTTAAAGCCAACCAAAAAAGTGGAGATTACCACGACAATATGAACTATGACAACTATTCAAGGTGGATTCAAACTCAATTAATACCCAACTTACAACCAAATAGTGTTGTTGTTGTTGACAACGCACCATATCATAACTCAATACAAAATCCTGCACCGAATAGTAATTCTAGAAAACAGCAAATGATTGACTGGCTGACATTGCGAAACATTGAGCATTCATCCACGTTGCTTAAGCCTCAATTATATGAACTGATTCTGCAAAACAAGGCGAGATTTGTAGAGTACAAGATAGACGAAATATTACGACAGCACGGTCATACTGTGCTGCGTTTACCACCATACCATCCGGAGTTTAATCCTATAGAAAATATATGGGGGATAGTGAAAACATATGTCGCAAAAAAGAATGTCGCAATGAATATGAAGGTTATAATGTCATTAGCTGAAGAAAAAATGAACGCCATAACTGTAGAGGAATGGAGAAAAGTTTGTCTGCATGCTATTGAGGAGGAAAACAAATATCAGGGTAGAGACGCAGCTTTAGACACAATATCAGAACGAATCATAATTAATTTAAATAATTCATCTGATGAAAGCGAGGATGGGGATGATTGTGATATGCCTGGGGTTGATGAATTATTAGAATAAAACATTTATGGCCGGAGAACACCTAATTCATACACGTCTTCACTGAAGTGAAAACCGGCATTCACTGCTTGTAATATTTGGAACTGGCTTATCTGCCTCATACAGTTCCATAGATTACAATGCAGTGGATACACATTTTCACGTCCGTATTAGTACGTAGTGCGTATGCGTAGACGTGTACGCATTTGGTGTGCTCCAGCCACAAACGTATATTACCTTTAAAAAAATAAAAACTAAAAATAAAATGTTGTTTTTTTTTTTATTTGCTGACCATACACTACTACAAACGCAAAAATTTCTCCAAGCTAATTTACCTATACAAAAATCGGTGCACTGCTGAAGTTCAAACGCAATTTTGCATCCTTAACCACGTGACAATAAAAATTATTTATGGCGTTATTAATTATTATAATTATTATAAATATTAAATGAAAATATTTGACTGAAAATACCAAAAGGACCTCCATGAATTTTTAGTTAATTTTTCCAAGAGTTCATATTTGATTCATGTTAATTTCTTATAGGTGGCAACCTTCTGTGCCTGACACACACTGTTTTGGGTCTAAGGCATGCCGCGGCCGGTTTCCTCACAATGTTTTCTTCACCGTCCGACTATGAGCATCGAAAGTCCATTGGTGCATTACCGGAGATCGAACCGACGACACCAGGATGAGGCACTAGCCCAATACACTCTTGTTTAGTATTGTAAAAAAGTCGAAGTCGAAATCACACTTAAATGTTAAAAAGTATTATATAATGCGGCCTATAATTTTGATCCTTTACTGTCACATCAGATCGCTTATCAAACATGACAGATTGCGAGATGGTAGTGATTACGACGCTCAAAGTAAAAGCGGAATGCGAACTGCATTGTAATGGCTAGTTTAGGTATAATTAGAATCTTGAAATACGTTTATTATATAATTCATACAAATAATGTAGCCTGTACAGAAGTAAGTTAGAAGATTAAGAGAAACTTCTCAAAATATAAAAATGTTCGTTTGACTCGAGAATGGCAGGACGGATTTGGCTAATTATTTAATTGAAATTGTGACAGTTCAAGGAAGGTTTAAACTAATTAATAAGTAAAGAAAAATATTAAAAACGGCAATTGAATTTGTGAATAAAAACTAGCTGGAAAATATTTGATGTCTTTTGTTTTATTAGAAGTCAAAAATTGTCACTTCGTTGTGATATAGTTATGATTTCAGAAATTGATATTTTATAGTTATAAAAGTATTGTTTTAAGTTTTGACACAAATTTATATAGGTGATACGAAGTCCACCGAGTCTTTTAGTGATTTATAAAACCAAAATACGTATTTAAAAATTCGAATACATTTCTCTGATTAAACGTGTTTAATAATTATACCAATATATTTAGTCATTATCAGAAGGTACAAGTTAAAAGTTACCATAACCGACGAGTATGCAATGTCATAAAGAAAAGCAAAAGTTACGTTAGGGCCGTATCAAGTGGAGATCCGTTGTCTCTGCCCATTGCTTTGGAAAAAAGGCGTGAATATAATAAATAATAAATATACGAGAAAACAAAAAAACCGTTCGTCGAATTTTTTTTTTTTGTATATTTTTCCTTTTAAATCAATCTGCAATCAGCCTCATGGCTTTTATCAGATTTTATAAGAAATAATGACAATTAGGGAACGCAGGGAATCCAATAATTTTTTTATTTCCCCTCCGTATTTCGAAAACTGTCAGACTGCGGCAAGTTTTGCCCTTTTCAGCCGATACACACTGTCCGTCGTTTCCAAAAGGCCCGAAGCTAGGGGGTTGACGTGTTACTGAAGTCTCATTTTGTATCGCACGGTTGATCTTTTAATGTCTTCCTCGACAGTGGCAATTCCCAAATATTTATGGACTTCAGTATTTCGTGTTAACCAAGGCGCACCGCTCATATTTCGCAGTGTTTTGTTTTATAGCCGCTGCAGGATTTCAATATTAGAGCGGCTTGCTGACCCCAGAGCTGTATCCCATAGAACCATTTCGTCGAAAAATTTAAATTGATTTTTAGTAAACTATTTAATAGAGATGTGATAGCGAAGATATGTGACCCGTGCATGTCGATAATCTAGAATCCTTGCATTATTAACGAAGTACGATGTCGCTTCAATAGAATATGATGACACGCGAAGCGATATCATAAAACAAATCAATGATTTTACATTGTTTCGTGACAAAACTTTTTTCTCATTAGGATTTCAATTGTGCATTATTTTGTTATTTTTGACAAGGCTTTACTGTCACCGTGGCTGAATGGTACACATAAAATAATATTTCCAGTCGGTAGCCGCCAAAAAGCTCTTCAATTATTTGCCTTAAAAAGATATTAAACTTCTGCAAGCCATATGGCTAAATAGGAATTCGAAACAACTATATATTTTCTAATTTACAAAATGGTGCTTAGCTACTTTTACCATATTACCAGGATATAACCAAACAGTCTCGGCAAGTTCGTAATGGTAGGAAGGAGTGATGGCAGGAGAAGTCGGGTTTGATCATCCTATCCATTGGTCTGACCAGACAATTATGGGTCTCAAGGTGAGGATAGAATGCTGTGGAGGCAACAAGTCGATGTATCGCTTAGAGCTTTTCAAGACAAGCACGACCTTCAGTAATAAAGTTTTGAAGGATATCTTTTCTAATGAATTAAAAAAATATTAACACGACTTTAAAATACGAATTTTGACATTAACGCCTACTGCATCTTAACAATAATGATATTCTTTTTTGACAGATAGCAGACATTCTTCAAATAAATTGTATAGCAATTCTATTCCATTACAGCTTGTAATTACACACCTTAAGATGTCGAAAGCGTGAGGAATTTAAGAGATGTTGCGACGTCGCGTGCCACCGTCGCAAGCAACAAATCATCGACGAGGCTTATCGAATGGGTACATCTCTAGCCATCGGACTTTAGAACTAAATTCATTTCTCGCTGACCTTACGACATTTTATATTGTTAAATAACTATAATTAGCTACGAGGCATTATGAGCTTTGATTGCTATATCAAACGCTATTCATCTTAGGAATTGCATAAGATTTTGCCCTAAATATGTAAAACGAATTTCTATCACCTAGACAAAATGACTCGTTAGTACTGTTTGTATTTTTTTTATAGAACTGGGTGCAAACTGACAGGAGGCTGATGTTAAGTGATACCGCCGCCCATGGACACTCAAGTCCAGAGGGCTCGCGAGTGCGATGCCGGCATTTTAAGAATTGGTACGCTCTTTTCTTGAAGGACCCTAAGTCGAATTGGTACGGAAATACTTCAGTAGGCAGCTGGTTCCACATAGTGGTTGTGCGCGGCAAAAACTGCCTTAGAAAACGCTCAGTTGTGGAACGACGGACGTCTAATGATACGAGTGGATTTTCGTATGATGCCTAATTTTCAGCCTTTTTGAATTTTTGAAGTTATACTTCTTTAGGCGCGTTATGAAAAATTGATGAGACTGAAATTTTACGATGCGCGCGCAGCGTGACACAAAATTAACACAATGAAGTTTCCCACGGAAGATGCTAAGATAATTTTAAAAAAATATACGAATAGTAATATAATTTATGTTACACTTAATGTAAGAGAATAATAATAAATATTTATTTATTTAATTTTTCAAATGTAAACTGAAATTTATTGACTATAATGACTCCTTTTCCAGTCTTTGATTATTTAATTGTAATTAATTATTTGCATGCAATCTAACAACTATTTTTAATAATGCCAAAGAAGTATAACTTCTTACACGCGTACATAATTACACGCACCCTTTTTTTACATATCAAAGATGCATTTATATTATTTTATTTAGAAAACTTTTACATAGACACAGTTCCTTTCAGTATATTTTCTAAAGAATATAAATATGTACTCACGCGTCGATATTTGGAAAAGGTGCGTCGCAGTGGGAGCACCTTGGTTCTGTATCTTCTCTCTCCTCGTCTTCAGTTAGCGCTTGGGAGCCGCTGGATGAATTAACACTAGAGCCTTCACGACCTGAAATTGAAAATATATAACGTCAAAAAAAGTTCCTGTTAACTACGTTGATTTTTTAAAAGTTTATATTTTATGATTCTTTGGTGTTCCAATTTTAAATTTTGAAGATCATGCGCACACGTCACGCATAGTCACCCCCTTTGAGATTTGTATGAATATCTTTCGTAATCCTTGGACCAGTATAGTCACTTTGATAGTAGCATTGTACAAAAATATTACTATAAATGAACAATACAAAATGGATGACTCAATAAATTTTAAAATAAAAATATCGTTTTGTGTCTCACAATTCTCAGGATGGTATAATGATAGCACGGATTCACCAGGTACTGAGTTCAAAAGTCAAGCGGTTACTATTTGATGTCAACACAATACAAGTGGTGAATTATGCCACCCCCACCCCACCTGAGGGTTCAAAACTTGACCCACTCGATTTAGAATCACCAATGCGTGACATACAATATGACTTTAGTTTACGCGATTTATTTTCTATCGACTATAACGTTGATTTTATATGTATAATGTGGCTTTTTGAGCATTATTATCTATTCCCATAAGTATAAACCCTAAAATCTAGTTCTAACTAAAGCAGTTATCGGTCTAAGCCTGAGCAACTGGAGAGAAAAGTTTTGGTTAAAATACTGCAATGACCTTAATTTTTTATGATTACGAATTAATTATAATTTGTAATCTAACAATCTTCTTAACAGTCTTCGGAAAAAGTTGGTGAATATAGAAATTTAATTGATTTAATAATCTGTATTGTATCGTATACTAAACAAATAAATTTAATTACTAGCGATTATAATAATAATAAATTATTTGAAATAGTATCTATGGTACAAAAATATTAATTAATATGTTCAAGATATGTGTGCGTGAAGGGATGTCCTAACAACAGGATATCACGGTGTATCTGTATAATTTGGAAAAATAATAAATAAGTTTAATTAATATAATTTTCTTGTTCTAGACACCCAAAATTATTTAGATAAGCTACCTACCCTAAGAGTTCTTGGAACCTGTATAATTCTTCGCACGAAATGAACATATAAAACAAATAGCAAAAGCCCTTGGTTTTTATAGAACTAAAAGCTCGCGGGCTTTCCCGTTTCTCAACTTTTTGAAATTGGAAGGGTTTCAAGCTTTTTTAAAAAGCTCCGGGCTTTTCCATGTTTTATAAGTTCGCGTTTACATTCCTGTAATATAAACTTTTCTGATGATCTATCACTAATACTTTCTGTTCTAACACAGTTTGAAATTGTCAATTCTAATAAGAATGAGCAGTCGTTTTCTTAAGTATTGTAAAGAACCTATAACTTTACTGGCGATTTTCGTGTATTGTTTATTTAAATTATATTATTGTTTTGCTTAATTTCTTTTTATTATTTCTTATATGGTATGTTTGCCTGTAAGTGCTTGACACATTAAAAAATATTGGTTGTTTGTAAAGTAGGTTAACGATCGAGATGTTTACGTGATAACGTCTTATTGGTGATATAAGTTTTTGGGAAGTAAGGAATTAATGAAGATAACAATTTTTTCAAATTTTATATTACATCTATCGTTTTATTCACACTTTTGATGATAAATTTCGGGTGTAAAATGACAAGTTTACTTATTCGACTATGATATACATTTTTCTTCATACATTCACGGAATTACTGGCAGCGCTCGAGATGAGACGGGAGATCGGTCCGTCTCTCTCTCGTTATACCTGCGATCGCGCTCGTGAGGTTTTGGTGTGACACAAGTTTCTGAACATGTCACCCGACTAAAACGATTTTAAAGACGTTATCACGTCAAAAATTGTATTTTATTTTTATTTTATCAATGTATCAGTGTGCCGAGCGTTGGCAAGCTTTCATAAATAAATAAATAACTGTTGGCATATAACCTTTTCTTATCAACCCGAAGTCTGTCGTTCCTAAGCGTTTTAAGGCAGTTTTTGCCGCGCACCACCACTATGTGTAGCTTCTCACTGAAGTATTTCCGAACCAATTCGACTTAGGGTCCTTCAAAAAAAGAGCGAACCAATTCTTAAATGGCCGGACACTCGCAAGCTCTCTGGTAATGAGAGTGTCCGAGGGCGGCGGTATCACTTAACAGTTGAGTCGTTGAGAGAGTTTACATTAAAAAATGGACAAAACTTAAAGTCACCTTAATGACCTCTTGTTCCAACTCGAAATTGTTGCTTACAGATATCCAAACTCGAGACCACCGAGTTAGCCGACACAGCTCTAACCTACTGTGCATTATCATTATATTGGTCATAACCTCACCTCGCAAAGGCATATTTTAAATAATATGATTCAACTGTTAGAGTAACCCAAAACTAACCATCTGACAGTACGTTTGTATGTACGTTAAGTTTTCCCACGACCGCCAAATGGCGTAAACTGACAGCGTGACGGTGACTTACTGATCTTTTAAATTACATAAGTGACCCCCGCACTTGCTCACCTGTTGTTTCTCGCGGCTTAAACAGCCCTTAATTATTTATATTAACGATGTATTACCGTTGCCGTTATAAGATGCATATTAGGCAAGATTCTTCATGTTGATTAACTTGAAGCTCTGATTTTAAATACGGTTTTATATTAAATGTGTCGCTACAAGCATAAGTATGGTTTATATACATTTGAAAAAAAAAAGTAACCTTATTTTCAATATTGATTTCACTAAATCGCAAGAGGTCTCGCAAGTGCGTTGCCAGTGGCCGGTAAAAGTTATAATTATTCACCATTATATATAACCATAAGAGCAGTGTTGGCCTAGTGCCTTCAGCGTGCGACTCTCATCCTTGACGTCGTAGGTTCGATCGCCGGCTGTGCACCAATGGACTTGCTTTCTATGTGCGCATTTAACATTTGCTCGAACGGTGAAGGAAAACATCGTGAGGAAACCGACATGTCTTAGACCCAAAAAGTCGACGGTGTGTGTCAGGCACTGGAGGCTAATCACCTACTTGCCTATTAGATTTATAAATGATCATGAAACATATTCAGAAATCTGAGGCCAAGACCTAAAGAGGTTGTAGCGCCAAGGCTATAAACTCCTGATTACGCACGCATGTCTAACACATCTTCAACCAACTAAAATGACATCAGATTCTTTTTAATTAATACAAAGTTATTCACCATTTGAACAATACTAAAATTACAGCGGAAAACCTTTAAACGTACAATACGAGGCAGAAGTTCCTATTAGCCTAAGAATGTTTGAATAATACAATGGGCATCGCGATCTTATTTCCTATTAGAAATAACCCTGCGTGCGCTCGCGGCTACTTTCTGACACATCAGGTGCGACCTGACTTACCGTTACACCCCGCGGTGCGAACGGGCCCTTACCGGCATTGTCCGTTGGCGCAGGATGCTGATAAAACGCAGATTTGAATTCATTATAATTTATTACCGTTGCGTATACTGGGTCATAATTTTCATATAGGTTATCAGGGAATATGAAACTTGATTTATAATTCACTACGTTTTATCTCCAAAAGAGCTTTTTATATACACATGACTGGGATTAATTTTTATCTATGGTTTTATAAAAATTGTTTAATTTCGCGTTTCATCTAGGTAAGCTAGATAAGCTAGACTGCTTCATGCTGCTGGATCATAATTTTCATATAGGTTATCAGGGAATATGAAACTTGATTTATAATTCACTACGTTAGATTTATCTCCAAAAGAGCTTTTAATATACACATGACTGGAATTAATTTTTATCTATGGATTTATAAAAATTGTTTAATATCGCGTTTCATCTAGATAAGCTAGATAAGCTAGACTGCTTCATGCTGCTGGATCATAATTTTCATATAGGTTATCAGGGAATATGAAACTTGATTTATAATTCACTACGTTAGATTTATCTCCAAAAGAGCTTTTAATATACACATGACTGGAATTAATTTTTATCTATGGATTTATAAAAATTTTTTAATATCGCGTTTCATCTAGATAAGCTAGATAAGCTAGACTGCTTCATGCTGCTGGATCATAATTTTCATATAGGTTATCAGGGAATATGAAACTTGATTTATAATTCACTACGTTAGATTTATCTCCAAAAGAGCTTTTAATATACACATGACTGGAATTAATTTTTATCTATGGATTTATAAAAATTGTTTAATTTCGCGTTTCATCTAGATAAGCTAGATAAGCTAGACTGCTTCAAGCTGCTGGATCATAATTTTCATATAGGTTATCAGGGAATATGAAACTTGATTTATAATTCACTACGTTAGATTTATCTCCAAAAGAGTTTTTAATATACACATGACTGGAATTAATTTTTATCTACGGATTTATAAAAATTGTTTAATTTCGCGTTTCATCTAGATAAGCAGTCTAATCTGTTAACAAAAGTCCCGTTGCAGATTTAACCCTTTACTGGGGGCGGGAATATTAAATTGAAATATTTCTGTTTTATTGTCCTTAATATTTATTTGATTGTAAAATAAATATGCGATGTGGGACGCCGAGCGATTGTGTACGGTTTAATGGGGTGTGTGGGTATTGTTGGTTAATTTTTTGATTAATCATTCTATATTTGAGGGATCGTTGCGATTATGTCTTTACATTCTATTCTATGTTCGGAGGCGACAGTGCCAATTTGAAATATGTTTAATTATTATTTTATTTTTAATATTAAAATTATTAAATGTTAATTATATTTATTTATATAATACTCGAGATTGAATGATGTACAATTTTTTTAATATTAAATCTAAAAACTTTAGAGGTGTCAAGGGACACCCGGATGGAACGAAATTCCCTTCGATTAATTTATTTGTTAATTGGTATCATAACAGTATGATAGATTTTCTCGATACCAATCTTACGACGAAAAAAAAAGCCAACATCACGAGGTGTTCCCAGGCGGTCACCCATCCAAGTACTGACCCCGCCCGACGTTGCTTAACTACGGTGATCGGACGAGAACCGGTGTATTACAATAGCAAATAGCAAAAAAGTGTCGTGACAACTTTTCGTAAGAATTTTTTCCGTCTAGCCCCCTTTCACAACGCGCGATAAGGAACTTTGTTCCAATATCTTAAAATCTGTAACATTTAAAGCTTTTTTGTTATTGGGCGTCTATATAAAATATGACTTATATTATGGGTTATCAGATTGCGAAAAATAATGGTCCTGATAACGGCTTCTGTTCAATAAAGGCGCGTGCGCAACGGACAAAGCAACGTCATCAATTTTAATCTGACAATTGCGCGATGACAAATGTCAACGCGACACTCATTCATTATACGCATGAGCGCACGCGGCCAATATGAAAAAAGCGCGGCTAATAAAGGGTTGACTCGGTATTATTATTGCGTTTGACAGACAGATTATAATAATTTTATTCATATTTTACATCTATATTAATCCTTAAAGGGCTTAAAAACGAGATATTTGAATATTAATCTCGTTTTATTGTGTAAATGTGTATTCTGTTTACTATATCAACACTCTTATTTTTTGAATTTATAAAATCTTGAACACACCAAAAACAAAATGCATATTTATCATAATATATAATTATAAATTACGCGTCACGTTGTGTGTCCTCTATGGACTCAGAAACTACTTTTTATTTTCTATCAAATTTACACATCGTGTGCAGATTAATCTAATTTAAAAGATATTATGATAGGTTACATATATATATAATTCTACTGTACGTGTGTATGTCACTGAACTCCTCTTAAACGGCTGGACCGATTTGAATGATTTTTCATGATTTGAATTATTGCTAATTACCGATTAAATGATTAATTTTTTTATTAAAACAAAAGACCTCAAATGTTTTGAAAACAGAAACAAACTGTATCGGAAAATAAAATTATTTATGCTTATATTATATTTATATATAATTCGTTAAACACACAAATTATCCTAGATCAAAATTAGCCAAACCGGTCCAGCCATTCTCGAGTTTTAACGAAACAAAGGCAAAGCAATTCATTTTTATATATTTTCTTTGCATATCAATCAAATCCAAAATTTCATTACTACACAACTTATCTAGCATGTGCCATCATATCATTAATCCTTTCGAAGCGTTATCGAAATTAATATGAATGAAAGAATCTCACGATAACTCCCATCAATCATGTCTTACGCAAGGCCCGGAGCTTTATAACAAATGCTTGAATGGAGCGACTGCAAATCGATTCTAATTAGGGATAACATTTGAGAGTCACTGTCGAGTGCAACAGCTGATGATAATGTGGGTGTTCTGATAAATAGCTTTTGTCTGAAAGCTTACGTTTATATATGGAATATATGTACATCAAATAAAATAAATCAGTGGCGCTACAACCTCTTTAGGTCTTGGCCTCAGATTTCTAATAGGCAAGTAGGTGATCAACCTTCAGTGCCTGACACACGCCGTCGACTTTTTGGGTCTAAGACATGTCGGTTTCCTCACGATGTTTTCCTTCACCGTTCGAGCAAATGTTAAATGCGCACATAGAAAATCACACACATCCCCGGCTGTGTACCAATAGACTTTGGTACACAGCCGGGGATCGAACCTACGACCTCAGGTATGAGAGTCGCACGCTGAAGCCACTAGGCCAACACTGCTCTTGTACATACATCAAGTATGATGTAAACAACAATAATTATCTTATAAACTTGTAAACGCCATATACGCTAGCTAGAACAATACCGTTTTTAGGTTGAATAAGAATTGAAAAAGTATTTTAATACAGGATAGCAGACTCTAGAGAAGGCTTTTGTGTTAACTCAAGCAATTATCTATATTCTGTATACTGTTAAGTAAGGTATTGAGATATCTGTATCTGTTTCATGATCATTTGTCAATCTAATAGGCAAGTAGGTGATCAGCCTCTTGTGCCTGACACACGCTGTTGACTTTTTGGGTCTAAGGCACGATGTTCCTTTACTGTTCGAATTTTAAATGCGCAGATATAAAGAAAGTCTATTGGTACACAGCCGGGGATCGAATCTACGACTTCAGGGATGAAAGTCAGACAGTGAAGCCACTAGGCCAACCTTGCTCTTTGTATGTATGGAATATGGTGTATAAATTATATATAGTAAGAATATAAGCATAGTAAGAATGCATACTAGTGACTGCAGATATCCGAATTATCTGCATTGATTGCGCGTTATCATACAATCTAAAGCAAAATAGATCAAGACCACCTTGGCTAAATTCACGAATTGTATCCTCACAATTACCTTAGAATGTAGCCGCACCTTGTACTATGAGTCATTACCCTAACAAACCAGAAAATAGACACTCTAGTGGATAATTTTATAAACAGAACGGTAATTACGTGCAATTGGGATCGCATAAATCACGCAGAACGCGACGCCAGCGGAAGTTGCGCCGGAAGTTCTGAAGACCCTTGTAAATATGGTTTCGTACTGGATGTGACTACTGGCTGTATAAATTTAAATTTCGAATCCACTTTATTTCAAATATTTGAGTCGGTTTTATAAATCCCTTAGGTTAAAATAATCCATTATTAAAATGGACCGTTCTAAAAGCTTTTTTTATGTTTCATAAGTGTGATTATGTATTTAACGGAACATATTTTCGTAGCTTTATACACTAACATTAGTTTTATCATATTTATTTAGTATAAGATAGTGATAACGGACATAAATTTACCTTGTATATGGTTGTATTAAAGAAGGCTTTAAAAATCGCTTGTCAATAACTCGCTAGACAATACATTGAATAGCTATTAAAGACTGGTACGTTCGAAATAATACCGGCACTTTTATCTTTTTAGTTAGCAAAATTCAAGGCAAGAGAAGGGCTGGTGGGAGGAAGAAGTCGTGGTTGCGGAACGTAAGAGAGTGACCGGCATCACATCCGCGGTGGAGTTTTGACTAGCGCAAGATACCCGGCAATTCAAGTTGTTAACAGCAGTAATAAAGCAGCAACGGAAGAAGAAGTAATCCATTTGATAATAAAACAATTTTTTACCGAATTGAAGTTATGTATTTACAATTATTTTTCATAATTTTAAATTTAACCGACGTTTTGCGTGCTTTTTACAGAGTGCGTGGTCACGGTGACTGAAGACAAAAGATGTTGAATGTAAAAAAGTATCACAGCTGTAGAAAAAGTTGTATTATCTGTATTTGTTTCCCCGGAGTTGGTATCGACTAAAAGATGGAGGGTTTTGGCAGAAATGGCTCACGGTGTCCTCTATTTTCGCGGATTGTTTATCTTGAGATTTTAATTTGGATATTATTGGATCCCAGGTGTTTGACAATTTAAGGCCGTCTTCTCTATTGAAATAACTTCCATCCGGTAAAAAAATTGTTTTATTATCAAATGTGTGAAAGTTATGTCAATAAAAGACAATACTGGAAGTAATCCAAATAGCTTAAATATCATTTTAGTTCGTAAGTTGTTTCGTATCTTTTGGATTTTTATTATTTAGGAATAAGGCGTATCCAGTGATAAATAATGATTGTGGACCCCACCGTTAATATGGCATATGCGTGATTTTTCACGACGTGCGTCGTACGTTGCGATTTATCTAAATTAAATATCGTATGCGCGTGCCACCCGCCCTGTGATTTTTGTTCTACAGTATGAGCCTTCATTACTTTGATAAAAATACTTGATTGTGTATGAGAGACATGGGAAAAGGTTGTTTATAATTTGGCAAGCTTTTTGACTGTTTTGGCGGTTGTTTTTTGTTTTAAAATGGGCTTCGATAACGGCGCATATTTTCTTCAGGCGTTCTTGATATGTGCGCATTTATCTTTTATTAACAGTGAAATCGGCTTGCCTTAGACCCGAGTCGACGGCGTGTGGCACAAAAGGCTGATCACCTCTTCGCCTATTAGATTGGTAAATGATCATGTAACAGATACCGAAATGTGAGGCCCAGACCTAAAAAGTTTGTACTGCCTACTTTTTTTTTAATATTTGTTGTTTCGGCACAGAAGGCTCTTGCTTTAAAATTTATCAATACCTCAGAAATATACCTAATACATAAAAAAGGTTATTATTAATTTGAATTAAATCAACCTGTATATGTTGTTCGAACACACAGGGTGCTAGTCACACGTCGGGGGCAGGTGACTCCAATTAACTGCTGGTCAGAGTCAACCTACCATGACACTGATTGTCATATATTCTGATTTTATTTACGTGAATTATTTATATATATATATCACTAGTTTACGCGGCAAACGTTTGATTTGTCATGTATATTATTTCTAGCAAACATTTTTTTAGTTCAATAAAAATAACTATCTACAATAATAAAAAATAAGGGTTGATTGTAGAAGGATGAAAATTAAGTGTTGTATGTATTTTTTTTTGCTACATCATAAAAATAAAAACAAAAAAATCTAAAAAATAAAAATAAAAAATTTGAGGTACTTTTTGTTACTTAGGGGTTTAAAAAAAGATAGTAGCCGATTCTCAGACTCACTGAATATGCATAAAAAATCATAACAATCGGTTGAGCCGTTTCGGAGGAGTATGGGAACGAACATTGTTACACGAGAACTTTATATTAGTATTAGATGTTATGACCAAGGAGTAATTATTACCAATTATTATAATAATGTTAGTACATATATCATTAGACTTATGAAAGAACTCTTGAAAGAACTTAAGAAATTACCGTTTTTTAATTCTTAAATCTTGTTACAAGCAAATTTTGCACTAAAACTGCTTAGTAATAAAATAAGTAATTTAATGTAATAGCCAAAATATATAAACTTTAACTCTTTATTTATTATATACCTACGTAAGTAGGTAGTAATAGTAATGACAAAATGAAAATGAAAATGTAATACTACGTAGTAGTAGTAATATATTACCAGTTAGACTCATATTAAGGAGTATTATCACTGAGACTAAATATACCACAATATACAATTTTTAATGTGACAAGCACTTATAAGGAAATGACTCGAATAGATCATACAAATATAAAACAAAACAATGAAAATTACAAAATAATTCATATAAGATTCAACTTACCCCCAGCGGATAAGACGTCTTGCAACGGCAGAGGTGTCCTTGGGCCAAGAAGGAGTTCCTGTCCTGATGGGATGTCACGTGTTACTTTGTACCATATCTGGAACATTTGTTAAATCATTTAAGTACATAAAAACTTTGTGTTTATCAACGTGTACGTCCAATCATTCGTATGCAAAATGGAGGTTATTTATTAAATTATTTATAGATAATATATGGTGTTTTTGAAATATCCACCCATATATAGATAGTTTTGCGGTCTGATCGTATGTAAGTAATTTCTTGTTATATATTTGAGCTATTTGAGAATCGCACAACGTCGAATAAGAAAAAAATACTTATAATAATTATCATTAGGTACCAACGATTATTTCCATTGAATCAAACTTTTAATATTACATAAAGTTCCCAGACATATAGGGCAAATATCAAATAGCATTTAACCTGAAGGGGCCTGAGTGAATCTAATCATCACATCTGTTCACTCCCCTCTGACCGGAAGTGGGTCACAGTTGTTCGAGGGAACACCGATTTTCAGCCACCGGAACTTGCCAACGTTCCACATTCAAATTTTATTGGGGTAGTGAGAAACGCGGTTTTAATGAGGGTTGTGATTCGTTTAATTGTTCTAAACTTGAATTATTATAATTATTGTTCGGCGTGGAATAATTGCAGTAGTTTTTGTGTGCCTTGTCTTGATACTAGACGCATGTTGTAGCTTACAATATATTGTTTTATTACATTATTGAATAACGAAAAATATTTACGATGGTACAATAAAAATACATAAGTTTGAAAGAAGCAGAAGGTCATCTTACAATTCAATAAAGAACTGTAAAACAGACTTTCAAATTAGTCGGGGGCATGGGGCTTTGGCCGTTACTAAGATTCACATTGACTAATGATGTTATTAGAAAGATTTAAAATAAAATGGTTTCATACTTGTCCTGCCAATAGAAGATGCTGCACATTGACATCATGCGAATAATTTGATGAGCGGACGAATTTGAGCCAATTTGATTTATCTGCTGTCCCGTCCAACCAGCCACGAACACCATTTTTACCAAGAACCTGAAAAGGCATAAACTTTAAAATATGAACGCATTCTTAGTATAAAATAAAAACTTTTTATTTTCAAGGAAAGCGCCATCTAGTGTAATTTATCAGAACTAAGATAAATTTGAGGAATGTACGAACTAAGTTGGTTGCTAGCTATCATTTCTTTTTTTGTTCTATATATAACATGTACTATTTAATTACAAACTACATTGTAATAAATATCAAATAATAAATCAGCACTATTATTATAAGAGACTATTAATATAATTATAATAATGTAAAATTGATTTCTGAATGAGCGCCATCTATATATTGACGTCAATACAATTACTTTTGCGGCTGTCTAATAGATGGCGATATTAGTCCACGCCAAGATTGTCGGACAGTCACAGCTTGTACATTTATCACCTCACCCTTGATAATTTAATTTCATAGGCACTGCGATTATTTATTACGATTTTATCACTCAAAATTTATACAAAGCCGGCTTAGTTTGAACAAGTTTTTTAATTAAAGAATTCTTTTTTTATTTATATATACGCATCGTGTTTCTTTTGTTTCATTAATTATCAATTACAAACAAATCATAAATATGGAGGAAGGAAGAGTTTCTTCATGGCTGAGACCAAATATACTTTAAGATCGTAAGTGTCTAAGTAAAGTTCTGTAACGTAATTGGGCAGGGCCTGATTAACCCATAGGCTAATTAGGCTGCAGCCTAGGGCGCGACGATCTAGGGGGGCGCGGGCGCACTGTAAACGTGTCTTCGCTAGAATCACACCCTGCATACAAGACAAAACACTAAATGAACTGTGAACTGGATCTACAAGCAGATGGAAAACTTTAGTATCCAAATTAGATGAAGAATTACTAAAAAATTCGAAACGTTACTAAAAAATCTGTCAAAAACTCAAAGTAAAGAGACCAAAACAGAAGCAAAAGCAATTTTAGACAAAATGAAAACTAGAAATTTCAAAAATGTGCTTTTGGAACCCTGTGCTCGTAAAGTTTCAAATCGTTAGTACACAGCTACAAGCAAGTTCTGTTGATTTATCTGACGTTGTTACTCTTTATGAGACATAACATGCTTATCTTGAAACGAAACCAAGAGATGTAAGAAGAAGAAAGAAACCAAAATTTCATTTTGTTGAAATTAACACTGGGCACATTGAGTTTGAAGGGAGGTGATCTTTCATTGTTGATAATTATTATGCAATTATTGATTATGTTAAAGGGCACTTAAAAATCGGCAAATTATTTATAATACAGTAAACATAACGTTTGGTTTTTCAGACTAGTAAATAAAGTCATAACTAATATACTACTTTTTACACTTTATACTTGTTACTACTTTTTCGATCGACCGTAACACACCTGTCATCTAGCGGGGGGCCATCTTGATAAATAGCCTAGAGCGGTCAGAAGTCTTGATCAGTCTCTGGGCATGGGGTCCACCCATTAGAATATACATGAACTTTAAAATAAGAATAGGTAGAAAAAAAAAACAAACTAAAAAAAAAACAAAATCCATGACATATTAAAAAAACTTAAGACTTATATATATAGTCATATTATTAAGAATATATGATATTACTAGCTGATCCGGCAAACGTCGTTTTGCCATGTAATAACATTTATAATACAAAATAGAGGTTGATCGTAGAGGGGTGAAAATTAGGGGTTGTATGTATTTTTTAATGCTGTATCATAAAAAAATATCTAAAAATTAAAAAAAAATTTAGGGGGATGAAATATAGATGTTGTCCGATTCTCAGACATACCCAATATGCACACAAAATTTCATGAGAATCGATCAAGCCGTCTCGGAGGAGTTTAACTACAAACACCGCGACACGAGAATTTTATATACGATATTATTAATTTATAGGTTTAATAGAAAACGAATTATTTCGAAGGTGCGGGCGCTAGGTAGGTACCCTAACCGTATCAATTATTGTGAATTTTTAAATTTCTCAGAATACAACCAATGTGGTTTATACTAACGTTCATTCATTCTTATTCCATTTTTAAAGTCTTGAAGTATAACATGAGCTTACCAACTCCTCAAATTACAGATAAACGTAAGTAAAACAAGGGTTCTAACCCACAATTTACAACAGACACTTCATATGCATACAGCAAACCGAGTATTAAATATAATTTTACTTATTCAAGGAATAATAATGCTTGTTGTAAAGTAATTGGGGCTGTTATCGCATATTTTATTTCGATTGAGTCATAATACAATAATAGGCTGTATTTTTGTATTAGAGGGGTTTGTGTTTACGTAATGTTCAATTGATCTATTGCTTTGGTGAATATAGTTAGTGGCCATCGCAAGCTATCGCTCATTATACCGCACTAGTATTAAAATGTTTTAAGTTTATATTTGATAAATGTTTTATTTCATACGCGATAGATACATATAGGTACCTATATTCGCGTTTCGTGCATAAGTATAGTTTGTTGTTCAAAACATAATTGTTAGTTTGGAGATGACATACTTAAAAATGCTAAAAATATTCTAAGAGCTCTAGTTTCTAATTTTAAATCAAATCAAACAAATACAGTCTCTGCTACTTGTAATATTTTAATTAGATTAAAAAAATAAGACTAGCCCCGCTTTCTCTAAAAGACATTATCTTTGTGGTAAGCACTATCTATTTATTTATTTATTTGCACTTCGTTGCAAATAAAAGAAATATAATACATAAAAATTATAAGGGATGCAACGGGCGGCCTTATCGCTAATAAGCGATCTCTTCCAGGCAACCCTAGTTAAAGAGAAAAACTAAAAAAAAAAAACAAACATGATGCTTGCGAGAAGTGCAGAAACAAATGTTATATAAAAAAATATTTATATATATAGAACCTTAATCTAAAGTAATACAAAAAAAAATAACAACCTAAAAACATAAAAGCTAATCTTACAGATTCATGAACAGCGAATAGTGATGCAATGAAAAAGAAAAGGAAACACAAGAATTACACAAGTCACGATTGATCAGGATAGGATAAGGTTAAGAAATGTTTATACAGAAGAGTTTTAAAAGATGACAGAAAGGTCTACTATCTTCGTTATTCATCTCATAAGTCTCTTAATTACGTCTTAAAGAACGAATGAAAAATTTGCCAACACAATACCAATTTGTTAACACTTAAACGATAACTGATAAGACATAACTAATGACAAATTGAATTCACGAGGCGTAAAATTAAATCTCGATCCCCAACACTGAAAATTACTCGAAAAATAAAAAGCATCTGTTACACAATAAAGATATCATAACAAGTAAGGTATTAATCAAAGGTTGGGAAACCCTCCTTACGCGTCAACAGCAAGCCTTTACGCAGCATTTATCACGTTATTAAAACTACGTCGGGTGTAGTAAAAAAGATAATTATCTTAGAACCCTCGTCTTGGGTAGGGCTGGGCTTGCGGAGATTCGAATTTTGAATTCGGTTGACCCGACAAGTGCCACACTTAAGTACCAACAGGATTATGTTTAAACGTTGTGTTCGAGTTATACATTGTTTGGTAAAAATAGTACTCCTAATATCTTCTAAATATTTTAAACATTTTAAATTGGTTTTTATATGAGAATTCGAATTTTGAATTTTGACCTTTGCGTCTCTGTCGACGAGTGTCTAACAGTTTTATCAATAAAATTAAATGTTAAGTCGTGTTTGAATATATAATTAATTTGATAGGATTGAATTGTTTGGTAAAAATTGTACTTCTAATATCTACTAAATATTTTAAACATTTTTAATTGGTTTTTATAACTGAGAATTTGAATTTTGAAAATTGACCTTTGCGTCTCTGTCGAGGAGTGTCTAACAGTTTTATCAATAAAATTATATGTTAAGTTGTGTTTGAATATAGAATTAATTTGATAGGATAGAATTGTTTAGTAAAAAATTGTACTTTTAATATCAAGAGAATGTTGAAATATATTTTAATTGGTTAATTAATTAATTTATAAGTTTAATTTGATAGGTAATGTTAGTTATAATGATAGGTTTGATATAATATACATAACAAATAGTTTTTATAACAGAAAACACAATTGTAAAACTCTTTTTAATTGTGTCTTAATCCAGCCAATATGAAGAACTAATCTTAGATGATTTAGTGTCGTCGGAATTTTTTGTTCATAAAACTTTAATACAAAACGGTCAACCCTATCTGATGTGCTGAAGCAGCACATGCAACCGATCAGTCATCGATGAACAGTGGGCAGAGGATGGTCGCGGACACTGCGACACTGAAATATGTGTGTCCGCTGTACACGACACTTATAGATGGACATTGTTAATTAAATTTGGAACGGAAAATTCGAACGTCATTTGAATTTAAAATTCGAATATTCAAATAGATACCTTGACGGGCAAGTGGCTTAAAATGTTAATTCCCGAATGATAATAATTAGAATTTGAATGTAGGTGGGGCTAAGTTCAAATATATTTAAAGTCTATATGTTTATTCACCAGAATTACATACATTATCTGTAAACTAAGCCAATACGATTATGTCGAATATGATATACACAATATCGCTACTGTGAACACCGCGAACATATAAAGATGCTGATAGTGTCAGAGACAGTATTCAGTGGGACGTTTATATGTTATGGGGATTTGTGTAACATACTGATTCTGGCCCTTGGTATCGCTCACAATCTTGGCCGTCACACATATCCCCTAGGTACATAGAAACCCAGTTCTTAGTGAACCCCGGGGTTTGCTTACTCCCAAAAGACTTTAAGTAAATAGTAGGTAGTACTAGTAGTTTTTCTAATTTATTTTAAAGGTACACTGCCACAGGGGCCAAACTTTTAAATTTGTTTAATTTTTTATTATTAATTATTATTATTTTGGTTAAGAACATTGTAAATAATATATTTGATTGTTATGTTTAGTGACATGAATAACAATATTTATTATATCTAATATAGGAGTTAGTATCATAGATTGTAATAGGTTCAATAAATGAGAAAAACAAATATCAAAATCGCATTTAATTATAAAAACCGCTGCGGTATTTATCATCCGTATAAACGGAGGCCGGAACCGCACTGCAGATTATTATAAAAACTGAGTTTGTAATTTAAACGAACTGCGGTAGATCTCATATTTTCCGCGGAGATCGCAATTTCCCAGAATACTCGGAAAAGCTACAAATGTTCGCGACTCGCGCCGGAAAATTACATTTCATAAATTTTAGTGATGTACGAGAACATTTATCGATGTTTATTGTTACTTTGGTTTTCGCTAATGTTGCAAACATTGTAATTGTTAAAGCTGTATAAAGAAGACTGAAATAGAAGATAAGAAGTTTAGTTTCTAAAATACAACGCTTTTAGAAACTAAACTAAACAAAAGCTTTTATTTCTAATTAAAAACAATTATGACATCTTTTAAGAATTAAAAATGGATTTAATGTAGACAAAAACAATGATGTCAAGAGATATAGATTTGTCCTGAAAAATATTCTGATAATAAATATAATTAAAAGACGTGTTGGCCTAGTGGCTTCAGTGTGCGACTCTCATCCCTGAGGTCGTAGGTTCGATCCCCGGCTGTGTACCTATGGACTTTCTGTGATGTGTTTTAAATTTGCTCAAACGCTGAAGGAAAACATAGAGAGGAAACCGGCTTGCCTTAAACCCAAAAAGTCGAAGGAGTATGTACAGAAGCTTGATCACCTACTTGATATTAGATCATATACAAAAATCTGAGGCCCGGACCTAAAAGGTTGTAAGTATTTAAAGCATTCTTATGATTTCAATAGAAGTAATAGTACAACAATCGCGTTAACATTGTCTGTATTATAAACTTTGTAACACTGTCACATGCGTCTATCTATCTATATGTTATCTTATCTATCTATTCCGTGTATAACATCGATCAAGGCGCATCCCTAGCCCCAACTGAAGAGCGGTTGGTACGAGCGGCTAACACGCGTCGTTGCGCGAATCATACGTCTCGTTTCACAAGATAACAATTTGTGTGCGGGGTTATTTACCCGTGCACGCCTGCGCCAAATTGGACCAACTACATATGTGGCCCCGTTTGAAGAATATACATTTAATTTAAACTTTGTAGGGGAAAATACTTGTTTAATTTAACGTAAGAAGCCTTTGGGAACCCCGGAAGGTATCTTATTTATTTATTTATTTATTATATACATGATCTTAAATAGAAAGAAGTTGGTATGGTGGAAACACAAACTGGACACAGTTTTTCTGTCCACCAGGACGTCAAACATATTTAAATAATTAACTTATTACATAATTAGGCCAGTGACATACTATACAATATCTATCTATCTATATCTAAAATACATAATCTAACAATTTTCATATTAACTGTCTTATAAAATAAACTCTGTTAGAATGTTTGTGTGTAACAATTATTGAATGTACTAGATAAAGAGAAAACTAGTTTTATTTATAGGTATGTTAATCACATACTATATTTATTAAGAATCGCATATGTTGCAAACCGAAGACGGCTGGACCAATTGGAGTATTTTTTATTTAATTTACTCTGAGGAAGTTTTTTATTGGAAAATATAAAAAAATATATATTTAGGGAATTATTTATGTAGCTACTAAAAAGTTAGGCAAAGTTAAAAATCATATTGCGAAATGAAGTAAGTTAATATAAGCTAAGTTATAGCCAAATTAAATTTATGAAAATTTGTTGGATATGGGAAATAAATTTAAAAATCAAATTAGAATACATTGTCTTCTATTAGCTAAATTTCTCTGAATAACTCAACCATTCAAACGCTTTACAAAACGTAATTTAAATTACGTTAAAATTTCCGGCGCTTCAAGAAAAAGTACCTTGTAACCCTCAAGTTTTTCTATAAGCCACATTTCAGCGTGAGGAAGCGCGTTTCCTTCACTTGTCTTCGCTATCAGCAGGAAAAAGTATTACTTCCGGCTCTGACAGCGACCACCATTTTTATAAGGAAAAATACGTATTTTATCGAAAGCTTTGTAACTTTAACACCCGAACAAATTATTGAGAAATTAGAATATATTTCTTCGGTCACGTTTCGACCATTAAACGGAGACAAAACGACCTAATTCCTTAAACGACAAAATATCCACGAACTGGCGATATCATTGCGCAAAAAAACACGAATTTGCTGGGAAATGCTACGCGATTTTGAACCTTATTATAAGGGCCGTGGTGTTTTGTTTATCAGCCGTGGGTGTCAAAATGTGATGTCCCATTGATCTGGTATTAATGGCACCCTAGGGGTTGGCACAATGTACGTCCATCGTTTGTTCAGTGATCGCCACCGCTATTGTGGATATTTTTGTGTTATTTGTTTGTGAAAATAACAAATAAATTGTCGATAATATATTTATAACTACTATGAGTAGTTTTAAAGCATACTCTTCTATCAAGGGTGTGACACAGATACGATACGAACAACAATTTTGTTTAACACACTACTTCTAGGTACGCCTTTTTGGTATTTTTGGAAGCCTACCAAAATGATTGTTATTGGTATTATTATTTATTGATTGGTACAAGCCCCCAAATTATACTATAAATTTAAATAGTACCTAAGCATTACAAAGTTTATATCGAATAATATTATTGGGTACTTTAATTTTTGTAGTTATTTTTATACCTAAGTGTAAAACGGTGACTTTTAATTCCATTTAATTATATTAATTCCAATCTTAATATATATAAATTACGTGTCACGTTGTTTGTTCACTATGGACTCCGAACCGAAAACTACCGAACCGATATCAATCAAATTTGCACACCGTGTGTAGTTTGATCAAACTTAAGAGATAGGATAGCTTACATCTCAATTTATACCCGCAATATTATTTTATTGCAATATATTTGTTTATTATTTAATAGTCATAATTGTAACAGATGGCGCTGTATTGAAAGTACCATCGTTTCACATAAGCTACAATTTAATGGCATAACCACCAAAAAGCATGGTGGTCCCCATGACTGGTGTTCTCCTACAGTTTCCCTGGAATAGTTTTTTTTTGTATTTTTGTTAAGTGTATGTTTGTGAATAAGGTAATAAAGCATAAATAAATAAATAAATAGTTTACTACTATGTAATATAACAAAAACCTTAGCCACTGCAACGCTTGGCCGGTCTGCTAGTAAAATATAAATTTCTGTTAAGATATATGTAGAATCATCAAAAAAAATCTCTAGAATACCTTGTACTAAAACTTTCTTCGCAACATTAAAAGACACAAAGGAGTGTTTAATTTCTTCATCTGAGCACATCTGGACGTGTTAAAACGGATTAACCAGAAGATTACAAGCAAAAAACATTCAAAGACACCGTCGCCGTGACAATTTTTGAGATCCCGAATTATTCGGTTAGTTTTTTTTTGGATATCAATGCTCCCGTTTCGCGTGACGAATGGGGTGATTGAGGATGTATTTTATGGGTTTAACAGTACACACCACTATTTGACACAACTTAAAACTCAATAGGACGTAATAAAACATTTTTTTTTTTTTATAGAACGGGGGGCAAACGGGCAGGAGGCCTGATGTAAAGTGATACCGCCGCCCATGGACACTCTCAATGCCAGAGGGCTCGCGAGATTATCTCAAGATTCAAATATAAACAAAACAATAAGGTATTTTCGGAGCAGTGTTGGCCTGGCTTCAGCGTGCGGCTCTCATCTGAGGTCATGGGTTCGATTCCTGTGCACCAATGGACTTTCTATGTGTACATTTAACATTCGCTCGAACGGTGAAGGAAAACATCGTCATCGTCATCTTAGATCTAAGAAGTCGACGGTGCGTGTCAGGTATAGGAGGCTGATCATCTACTTGTATATTAGATTGGTAATCATGTTACAAATACAGAAATCTGAGACCCAGACCTAAAACTGTATTTTGATAAATGAAAGACTCTGTTAGTCAGCAGTGAAAGCAGATCAATAACTTTAAAGAAAATAAAGAAGAGAGGATACCCACCAGAAAGTTGATGGAATAAGAGGGATAGCGGGGAAGGATTGGACAATTGTGGCGAAGATGAGATACCAGTGGAAGAATTTGGAGGATACCTTCACTCCGTCGGAGGTCGAATGCTAATGGTTAACATAATGGACTTAATGTAATCTAATGCAGTACTCGAATAAAAGCTTTTTTTTTCAAATACTAAAACGGCCGCTTTAATGATCTGCCTATAGCTATTTAAAAACAACACACATGTCACACATTATATACATGTCAAGTATATAAAATAGCTGAGTATTATTTTGTTTATTCAACAAACACTAGAAAAACATATACAAATCGAATATTTTGACATCCAATAGGTTATATTGCGTCAAAGTAAAGCTCTTGGCATCCCACGCATCAACAAAGCGCCAATTGTAAACGTGTCATAACCTTACCCAATAATTGGTGCATATATCGCATTGCTTTCGAAATAATACGTTATTTTGTCTACACGGATGCTGGCGATGGTATTCTAGTGGCCAGAATAAAATGAACTCGCAAATCTCTGAGCCGTGTTTGGCTCGGATTGAATTTCAGGGGAGAAACGTGGGCAGAGAGGTCAGGATACAGTGGGCGGCTGGTTACATTGTGGTTCGAACGTGCCGTGGCTTGAACTCGAAACGCTATTATTGTTCTGGCCAGCTCAGATGAAATATTGCTCCAGTGCACTGTTTTGCGAACGAAAAATATTTCTGAAAATAAGAAGCCGCAGAGACATTCGTGTGTAAACTTCGCAATGCGATTTTATTGCACCGCACTTGTATACAGCCATTTCACATTTAAAAACGTTAATTATTACGTTGAATAAATGTTGTGTCCTTTTGAAGCGCGTCCATACTTTAAATGTTTTAATAGGTTCATAAGTAAAATACCTACTCATTTAAAGAACTTTTTTACCGGATTGAAGTTATATATTATTATAAATTTACAATTATTTTACACAATTTTAAATTTAACCGTATTTCGCGTGCTTTACAGCGTGCGTAGTCACGGTGACTGAAGACAAAAGGTGTTGAATGTCAAAAAGTATCACAGCTGTAGAAAAAGTTGTATTATCTGTATTTGTTTCCCCGGAGTTGGTATCGATTAAAAGATGCAGGGTTTTGGCAGAAATGGCTCACGGTGTCCTCAATTTTCGCGGATTGTTTAACTTGAGATTTTAATTTGGATATTATTGGATCCGGTAAAAAAGTGTTTTCATTAAATGTGTAAACGTTATGTCAATAAAAGACAACACTAAAATACCTACTCGTCGCGTAGTTTGCTTATTTTGCCGAAGCCGCGTCCAAATTATTTGAAAAAGTCTATTGAGTATGAGGGTGTGCAATTATTTATAAAATTACCATCTAAAATTCGTAATATTAGCGCGGTTAACCAATTCAAAAGGGCATTAATGATACATATCAGAATGAGCCTAGTAGACTAAAGTTAGGGCGGCTGATGGTGACGTGTTTCTTGTGAAAAAAAAATACATTTTTTGGAATGAGAAATAAAGGTCTTTAAAATACTAAGTAAATACTTTAAGATAGCGCTGTGTTGGACGTTAGGCCGACGTGATATAGATGAAAACGAAATTAATTGATACTATACAATCCCTTCGCAAGTTAAATTAACACATATAGTATTGAACATCAAACGGGTAAATAATATAATCTTTAGGGAAACAATGAGACTAAATAATTAATTTAATTTATTATTAATGAGTTGGGCTATCTGTGGTATTATCCTTAATATTATCCTTAAATTATTTTGCTTTTAAACTAAATAAAAATAATAAATGAAGACTAATTTTAAATTAATTATTTAATGATTAAACCTCAAAGGCCAAATTCTTCGCAAAATAGGTTACAATTAAAATTCGAATTTCGAATGGATTTGACGTTTGAAATCCACAGAGCAACAAAAATCGGTAATTTTTAATCAAATCGAACCCCAAGTATGAAACATTTCCCAAGTTGGGGTGAAATCCCTTACCAAGATAAATTTCTATCACGCCTGGAGATTAGCTGGCATTGTACAACGGTGAAAGATTAACAGATAAGTGTCTTCTTGTTAATAATAATGTTTGGATAACTCGATGGGGTGGAAATGGGTACAATTTAATTGCAGACGAAATTGGCCATACATCTATAATGTAATTGATTTTAAGGTTATTTAAAAATTGTATTACATTTAATTTCGGAGGAGTTAGTTATATGACAATTAAATTGTATTAAAATTACCCTAAACTTTAGTCACATATATATTATATTCGGACTGTAATTGGCACAGAGTATAAACATATCAATGAATTTTAAATTGTTAGAAGTTACTGCCCGACCTTTTAAAAAGGTTACGTTAAAAATAATGAATATTAAGACAATGACAATTACATTTTACGCAAATATTTTTAGACCTAGATAGCTTACAATAGCTGGAAATTACCGAATCAGACAATGTAGTGCATGAATATTAATTTATGACAAAATGTACAAAAATTGATGGCAGAATTGTCAAAATTTTTAAAAATGGAACGAAAAATATTTTTCTTACCACAGATAAAATTTAAAAACAATGTTGAAACGGAGGGAAAGTGTTTCTGTTTACTTTTTGAATATCGAATACTGTTTGAAATGAATTCCAAAACTGATACTTTTGCATTTAAATCCGCCTGTGTCAGACCATCTGCACTATTGTAAACGGAGATACGCGGATCGTATTAATATTTTTGCTTTTTATTATTATTGCAAGTACAATAGTGTCAGCCGCCTACCGTAATGAAGATGTAATGGGTCCTTAATCCTTTGCTGAAGGGGTGGCTAGTTATGAAAAGATGTCACACAAATTTGACAGATATTTTGACATTAATGCAACGGATTCCATGCGGCCGAGATTAGCGCATTCGAAATTTAAAATTGTGATTGATTAACATTACAACTCGTTTCGTTAATACATTACTGCTTTATTTATAAATTATTTCTCTAGCATAT